>NW_024395977.1:30925427-31217618 GCF_016617805.1 Bactrocera tryoni
AGCAAATGAAGTGACAAATAACTTTTGTTTTAAATATTTTGCCATGAGATGCGTATTTCAGGCGCTAGGTAGACAATTTCACGATTTTAGGCGAATTTCCGAAATTTCAAGGCCGGAGTTGGGGTTGGAGATGCAATCCGATCTCAAAACAAAAAGTTGCATTGGAATGAGGAAGTACTAAGGCAACTTTTCCGCACTATTAGAAATCCCGAATCGAAAGAGTCTGGAATCGACTTACCCTAATGCTTATTCACCCCACGGAACTGCCGTTAGGCACTACATTGTGAGGTCAAGCTAAGCCATTCGGCTTATCTTTGTATACTTTGAATGTAATGTATACTTTATCAGTCACGCCATTCTGGCCTACTCGCTATTCATTCTTCTCATTTGATGATTATGATTCTCGTCATAAACCGCACTTGGTTGTCTGGTGTCACTCGTTCTGTTGTCATTTTCTCTAGAACGGCTTTCTCCTTTTTTTCTGCCGGCAGAAAGAGAAGATGTGCGGCGTGTTTTCTCCAATTCGTCCCGACTTCTCATATTTGTTGAAATGGTCTCTAAAACACCCGTGCCCCGTCAAAAACTGCGTCATGAAGAAGTCTGTTTCTCCATGTTTTCTATCTAACCATTCTTGTACACTTTTAATTAGCCTGTGGGTCGATCTCTCCGTTGGAGCTGCATCACATCGTTTTTGCCATTCATAAAGGCTTGCTTGTCTCTCCTTCATCGTTAATCGCTTGCTAAGTCTTGTGAACCTGTCGTATACTCTTTTGAGTTTATTGTATCTGGAGGCATAATGCCCGCTAAAATTCCATCCGCTTCGTGGGATACCGTGCGAAACATTGCTTTCTAAGCGTACGTCTTTTGCTGTAGGGTTGGTCCCCATATGGGAGCCGCGTACATCAGAATTGATTGGCTCACCTTAGCGAATAGCGCCCGTCTACTATGGTTTGGTCCACCAATGTTGCCCATTATTCCCGCTAAAGCGGTCGTTATACTTGCTGCTTTCTCACATATCTCTTCGATGTGCCCCTTGTAGCTAAGTCTCTTGTCTATAAGCAATAGATACTTCAGCGCCTTTTGGGTCATGATAATAGGGCCGTCGATATTTAATTTGTTGTCTTAGAGCTTTTTCTTCCTTGTGATCATCACAGCTACAATTTTTTGTCCAGCGAGTTGAACTTTTGCCTCCGTGAGCCATTCTTTGATCGTTGACGTCGAAGTTCTCAAGTTGGCCAAGTTCTTTTGCCACTACAGTTATGGCAATACCATACGCGCACCCGATAATCTGTACTTGCTTCAGGAGTGGGAGACGCAGCACCCCGTCGTACAATACGTTCTACAACAATGGAACTCTGGCCGTTACCACATATTTTCTTTGTCCGTAATCCATATCATGGTGTACTAATAATATTGGACCAGTATGCAGAGTTAAACGCGTTTTTAATGTGACTACTGCGCAATATTCCTTTGTACCATACATTCATTTGGTACCTTTTATTGCCTTGTTAGCTATGTCAATAAGCTTCTTAATCGCATCAATGGTTAATCTCGGTTTGCAGAAGTCACATTTGTTGTCGGACAGACCTTTCCTTTCTTCTTTTTCTAAATGCAGTTCTAATCATGCACAGATTCTCTAGTATAGTATCCAGCATACAGAGCGGTCGGTATAAGCTGAGCCCTCCGGCTGGTTTATTTGACTTCTGCAACAAGACCGGCATCACCGAGTCTAATGAAGAAAATGGTTTTAGCAGAACATTTCCACGCCTATTTGCACATATGTCTGCGACCACGTTCCTCGTAGAAGACAAAATTTCTCTGACCGGTTCGTCCAGAATTTTATAAAAGTGACACTGCTATATGCTTGGCGGTATGTGACAGCTATTGTGTAGCCTAACAGTGATTCAGATTGATATGCATGATGCCTTTTGATAGAGGGGACACTTTTTGTTACGTATTTGGTGGTCGGTGTTTTCCCTGCCTTTTTTATCTCAATTTGCTTCCTTGCTCAGGGGAACTTCCGGTTTGTTCGGCCATTCCTTATGGCTAATTTTATTCTTCTAAGACGGTGTTCTTCGCTTTGGCTGCATTATTTCTATCATATGTGACACTCCGCGAAGAAACTTTGAGTTGAAAGTACGCCCCTGCATACCATCTATGTAAGCATATTTTGTCAAATATTAGAGCCCTCAACCTTTTATATTCCTTTATTTTATCGACATGTTGACCATCAGTTAATGTTGATGAATAATTCATAATAATCCGATCTGAACAATTTCTTCCCTGATTTGGACAGTTTCAAGAAATGAGAAGCTTCTTGGGGCCAAAAATAAGGTGTTCAAAAGTTCTTACTCTATACGATCTCCGACGTTGGTTGTTACAAACACCGTGGCGAATTATTATAGTATTCAACAAGTATAGAGATTTCAGTTAATTAGGTTAACTTTAATATATGTAAATATCTCTGATTTACTTACATATAGTAGTAAAACCTTGGCTGTAGAAACATTTAGTGTTGATGATAAATAGTTATTTTATTAGTTTTAATTTAATTAGGTTAACTTTAATATATGTAAATATCTCTGATTTACTTACATATAGTAGTAAAACCTTGGCTGTAGAAACATTTAGTGTTGATGATAAATAGTTATTTTATTAGTTTTACCTTCAAATTCACTGACCTTATATGTACTTAACCTTACATCTGTAGTAGATCAAAATATAAAAGCAGTTTAGGAAAACATTGAAAACTTTGTATTTATGAACAGTTCCAATACTTTTCAAATTTATTTTAGAAAAACAAAAAACAACAAACGTACATCTTCTAGACGATCTCTAAATACTGATTTTCGCATCCTTATTCGATTTATTGCGGATTTTTTATGTAATTAACATAATTAATTGTTGATTAAATTTGCTGAGTTTGTTTCTGGTTCTGGTTCGCAATAATTCTTCTTCTTCTTAATTGGCGTAGACACCGCTTACGCGATTATAGCCGAGTTAACAACAGCGCGCCAGTCGTTTCTCCTTTTCGCTACGTGGCGCCAATTGGATATTCCAAGCGTAGCCAGGTCCTTCTCCACTTGGTCCTTCCAACGGAGTGGAGGTCTTCCTCTTCCTCTGCTTCCCCCGGCGGGTACAGCGTCGAATACTTTCAGAGCTGGAGTGTTTTCGTCCATTCGGACAATATCAATTCGGATATCAATATCATCGGCATACGCCAGCAGCTGTACACTCTTATGGAAGATGGTACCTTCTCTGTTTAGTTCTGCAGCTCGTACTATTTTCTCCAGAAGCAGGTTGAAGAAGTCGCACGATAGGGAGTCGCCTTGTCTGAAACCTCGTTTGGTATCGAACGGCTCGGAGAGGTCCTTCCCGATCCTGACGGAGCTTTTGGTGTAGCTCAACGTCAGTTTACACAGCCGTATTAGTTTTGCGGGGATACCAAATTCAGACATCGCGGCATAAAGGCAGCTCCTTTTCGTGCTGTCGAAAGCAGCTTTGAAATCGACGAAGAGGTGGTGTGTGTCGATTCTTCTTTCACGGGTCTTTTCCAAGATTTGGCGCATGGTGAATATCTGGTCGGTTGTTGATTTTCCAGGTCTGAAGCCACACTGATAAGGTCCAATCAGTTTGTTGACGGTGGGCTTTAATCTTTCACACAATACGCTCGATAGAACCTTATATGCGATGTTGAGGAGGCTAATCCCACGGTAGTTGGCGCAGATTGTGGGGTCTCCTTTTTTATGGATTGGGCATAGCACACTTAAATTCCAATCGTGGGGCATGCTGTCGTCCGACCATATTTTACAAAGAAGCTGATGCATGCTCCTTATCAGTTCTTCGCCGCCGTGTTTGAATAGCTCGGGCGGCAATGCATCGGCCCCCGCCGCTTTGTTGTTCTTTAGGCGGGTAATTGCTATTCGAACTTCTTCAAGGTCGGGTAATGGAACGTTTGCTCCATCGTCGTCGATTGGGGAATCGGATTCTCCTTCTCCTGGCGTTGTGCGTTCACTGCCATTCAGCAGGCTGGAGAAGTGTTCCCTCCATAATTTAAGTATGCTCTGGGCATCAGTGACTAGATCACCTTTGGGGGTTCTACAGGAATACGCTCCGGTCTTGAAACCTTCCGTAAGCCGCCGCATTTTTTCGTAAAATTTTCGAGCATTACCCCTGTCAGCCAGCTTATCAAGCTCTTCATACTCACGCATTTCGGCCTCTTTCTTTTTCTGTCTGCAGATGCGTCTCGCTTCCTTCTTCAATTCTCGGTATCTATCCCATCCCGCACGTGTGTCCTTGTGGTCGATCGTAACGTTGCGAGGTAGGCAGCCTGTTTTCTCTCCGCTGCTGCGCGGCACTCCTCGTCGTACCAGCTGTTCTTTTGCACTTTCCAAAAAAAAATGGTTTCGGATGCAGCTGTACGTAAGGAGTTTGAAATGCCGTCCCACAGTTCCCTTATACCGAGTTGTTGATGAGTGCTCTCAGAGAGCAGGTGTGCAAGCCGAGTAGAAAATCGTTCGGCAGTCTGTTGTGATTGCAGCTTTTCGACTTCGAACCTTCCTTGTGTTTGTTGGCGTGCGTTTTTTGCTGCACAGAGGCGGGTGCGAATCTTGGCTGCAACAAGATAGTGGTCCGAGTCGATGTTAGGACCTCGGAGCGCACACACAGCTAAAACACTGGAGACGTGTCTTCCGTCTATCACAACATGATCGATCTGGTTGGTAGTTTTTCGATCCGGAGACAGCCAGGTAGCTTGATGAATCTTCTCATGCTGGAATCTTGTACTACAGATAACCATATTTCAGGCTCCGGCGAAGTCAACCAGCCTCAACCCATTTGGGAAGGATTTCATCGTGGAGGCTGTATTTACCGACCGTAGTGCAAAGATACCTTCTTTGCCCACCCTGGCGTTAAAGTCGCCAAGCACGATTTTGACATCGTGGCGGGGGCAGCTCTCATAAGTGCGCTCCAAGCGCTCATAGAAGGCATCTTTAGTCACCTCGTCCTTCTCATCCGTCGGAGCGTGGGCGCAGATCAGCGATATGTTGAAGAACCTCGCTTTGATGCGGATTGTGGCTAGACGTTCATTCACCGGAGTGAATGATAGTACTCGGCGACGGAGTCTCTCTCCCACCACTGTAGTAAATGTCACAAGGACCTACTCGTCTCTGTCCTTGTCCCGTCCATCGCATTTCTTAGACAGCGGTGATGTCAGCCTTTTTTTTTACGAGGACATCAACCAGCTGGGCAGCGGCACCTTCCCAATTAAGGGACCGGACATTCCAGGTGCATGCCCTTAATTCGTAGTCCTTCTTTCGTTTGCCATGGTCGTCATCAAAAGGGGGGTCTCTCATCCGAGGCTGCTGTTGGTTTTTCATTGGGGTGAGCTTTTTACGTGGCGGGTCCCAAACCCAGCGCACAACCATATGCAGGGGTGTTTCGCCTTCTCACTTTAGCTCACCTTCGAACGGATGTTCTTAGGCTACCCAGAGGATACTTGGTCAAAGACCGGAAGTCGTGAGCTGCTTGAGTCATATGTAAAAGAATCGTTTCTGGCCACTCCCAAGTGAATGGCGATCAGAGAACTTTCCTCACTTGCGTGAACTTGTACACATGAATTATTACATAATACTATACAATAATTACATAATACTATATTCGGACCGACAACGAAAACATGTTTTCGTGGGAAAAACTAGTTTTCGCACGAAAACTTGTGTTTTCGTCCATGTAAAATATGTCAAACGAAAACACAGTTTTCGCTCAAAACTTCTTGAAAACTTACATTCCACTCATTATAATCGGTGCCTGCACTAGTTTAATCGATTTTTTTGGAAGACATATTTTGCCGGCCCTAAATTGTCACTTGATATTTGTTTACATTCCATATAAAATACAGCTGTCAATTGATATACATTTCGAAAATGGAAAAACAAAAATATAAAAAAAGAAGTTGTTGGAGTGATAGGGCAGAAGCCCTACTAATTGAATTGTGGCAGAACAAAATAAGTGCTTTTCGCGGTCCTAAGAAAAACAGCCACATAGTGGAGGAAATGGCAATGGAGTTGCAGCAACAAGGTGTGCATTTCACGGCGAGTGAAATAAAATCGAAAATGCACAATCTTTCACAAAGATATAGGTATGTAATTAAATAAAATTAAGAAAAAATAGAGCTTTTACATATATATCATGTTTTACAGGAAAGAGAAGACAGCAGTCGGGTCAACTGGCGGTTCTCCCTCGCAGTGGCACTTTACGATAAAATGAGAGCCATACTGTTGCCGTACGTCAGCTACAATGCCGAGAGCTTAGTGGAAAAAAGTTTTCAAAGTAAGAAACATTTGTTTTGTAATTCAATATATTATTTATATTTACATACATATATACATTTTTAAAAAGGCACTACAAACTCCGAACCACTCCAAATTTCGGTGGAAACGGCTACGTCTTCTACATTCGTTGCTGCATCGCCATTGTCATCACCGGTTTGCCTACCATCGCCCTCAGCTATGCCGATGTCGCCAAGCGATACTTCTGCGGTACCAGTACCTATTAATAAAAAAAGGAATAATTTTCAAAGCATAATCTTAAAAAATTTGAACAAATAGAAAAACAGCTCGAAAAAGCAAGTAAGCAATCCATTGAAACCAGCAAAGAAATTAAGGACTTGACAAAAGAAATGGTTGAAAATGATAATAAAAAAACCGAAATGATGGAACAATATATAAAAGATTCTAAAGAAACAAATGAACGATTACTTCAATTTCTAAATAAATAAAAAAATTAATGAATATAAGTATTTTCTTTTTAATAACATATGTTTAACGTTGATATGTATTAGTTTTTATATGGAAAATAAAATTGAATTTTGTTTGGTGTGTACAACTTTATCTTTGATTTAATGTATATGCAATTGTGTAAAATGTAGATATTGTGATACAATATGCACATGTACTTACCAAAATGTGTAGAAAGTGCTGGCCGAATCATTTCTCCATTAATTGGGTCGTCAGATGCATATGAAATATCACACGGATTCTGGCGTCTAGTCTCCAACTCTTCCAAAGCGCGTAACCATTTAGCGTTTAGCGTGTCGTTGTTATCATTTAAAAATTGTGAAGGACGCAACATGCTCTTATTATGGAGTTGGCATTCCGTACAGAGTTGTCAATTCCTTTTCCAATGCGTCGAAAGCGGGCCTTGAGGTGTCCAAAAGCATTTTCGACAACTCTACGTGTTTTCGAAAGAGCGTAGTTGAATACCTTCTCACCATTATTTTGATTTACGCTAAATGGATACGGTTTCATAAGTTGTTTGCTAAATCGAAAAGACGAATCCCCAATAATGAATACTGGCACATTTACGCCTGAAATTTCTCTAGACATTTCGCTTAGTAAAGGACAACTATCCTTTTCTTTTTTAAGTGATGACGTCTCATAAATTTGAGAGTCATTATATCGCCCAGGACTTCCTACGTTTATGTAAGTAAAACGGTATCTGAAAATACATTGTAATCATTACTTATGTACTTATACATATGTACATATATTGAGTTTTTAGACTTTACTTAGCATCAACTAATGCCATTAAAACGGTGGAATACCATCCTTTATAATTATAATAATCAAAAGCTTCGTCAGATGATGGATGAATCTCAATGTGGCATCCGTCTGTAAACAATTATTAGAACATTAGCGCAAATTTAAGATTTTATAACCAATATTACCAATTGCTCCTAAGCATTCTGGGAATCCAATTACCTCGAAACCAGTCACCAATTCGGTTATATTTTCTCTGTTTAGAGGCAACATTTTAAAACAGGATGGCTGCAGTAATCTCCAGATTTCGGTGCAAAATTCCAGTAAAATTTCGCAAACCGTAGATTTTCCTACACCGAACATGTTGGCGATACTACGATACTCTGCAGATGACCCTAAAGCAAATAATGTAATAGCCACTCTTTTCTCGATAGGGACAGCTTTTCGGTAATTTGTATCCATTTTTTGTAACGGGCGGAGGATGTCACATAATTTATCAAAGGAACTTCGGTTCATGCGAAAGTTCTCTTTAAAAAAAGCAGATCCGTTTCGTTGGCAATCGTGTTCCCAAAACTGATTCTTACGTTGCTGAAATTAATAATATATAATTGAAAACTTTTGCATCAATAGGAACATATACACACTTTTGTCCAACATGAATTAATCGGCATCCCAAGGTCCTTTATTAGATGTTGTTTCTTTAACTCGGCTATCTTTTTTGCCAAGGCATGGTGCTGAGTAGTAAGACATTCCAATAGTTCTCTTGAAGAATTGTCGATGAGCAGGATATTTATTTGGCTTCTCAAAGCCAATGCTTTCGCAATTAACATCTTTTCCTCAGAATTCTAAAAAAACACGATCTTTAGTAATAATTATAAGCAAATATTAAGGATTTCAAAACTTACCATTCTCGTTGCTCAAATGTAAACAAACAAATAAATTTGTGAGCTGTCAGTGAAAACTCAGCGAAAACACAAATTGTCGGTCCGAACAACTTACGTTCCACAACATACAAATGTGTTTTCAAAATGTTTTCAATGTCGGTCCGAACATAGTATAAAGGTAAAACTACTTGGAAACTTACATTCCACTCATTATAATCGGTGTCTGCTCTAGTTTAATCGATGTTTTTGGAAGACTTATTTTGCCGGCCCTAAAGTGTCACTTGATATTTGTTTACATTCCATATACGAAAACAGCTGTCGCTTGATATTCTCATATTAGGGGGATTCTCTTGCTCTTGCAAAACCTTACACGGTGCAGAAATTGCAGAATTTACCTCTTGGTGCAACGACACAACAACAAACACACGCAGAAAATTATTTGCAATGGCTATAGATATGTCAGATCAAAACCCACGTTTATTTTCGTGCCGTCATATATCACTAGATTCTGCAATGGGTGCTCTCTTGGCCTTGCATATTTCGATATAGGATTTTTGCATTTTGTGTCATCGTGCAATCTTGCAAGAGCAAGAGAATGCCGCTATTGATATTTGCCAGTGAAAACTCATCGCAAACACGCATTGTCGGTCCGAACGACTTGGATTCCATACCATACAAATGTGTTTTCAAAATGTTTTCAATGTCGGTCCGAACATAATATTATTGAAATGGGTTAAGTTTGTAAAATACAATTTTTCAAAAGCTTTTATATATTATATTATTAATTCGTATTAAATTAAATTAATTATATCATGTTCAATTAATTGTCTAACCAAATTAACCTAACGCAAATATTGTATTATACAAGCAGAACAAGTGTGAAAATAAATTTTACCACCGAAATTAAAGTAAAAAATGAATGTTTTGAACATTTGCGAATGGAATGCTAACGGTGTTAACCAACATAAATTGGAGCTTATTAGATTACTTGATGAAAATAATATAGAAGTTATGTTTTTGTCAAAAACTCATTTTACGAATAAAAACAATTTCTTTATACCCGGTTTCAGAATCTATATTACAAATCAACCAGATGGAAAGACACATGGTGGAACAGCAGTGTTGGTTAGAAAACGATTAAATCACCACGCATTAGAATCTCATGCTACAACGCAGTTACAATCTACAACAATATTCATAAAAAATCGCTGCGGGGACTCCAACGTGACGGCTATATACTGCCCACCTCGGTTTAAAATTACAGACAACCAATTTAAAGAGTTTTTTGGAACGCTAGGTCATGTATTGGGGCTCACGACTAATTAATACGAAAGGACGACAGCTATATCAAACTGTTATAAATAGGCACAATAACTTTGCAATAATATCTGCTGGTAAGCCGACGTAGTGATCGTAACAAAATACTAGATTTAATTGATTTTGCTGTAATCAAAAATATAAATAAATCGCATATAACAGCTGATACATGCACTGATCTATCTTCTGATCACTCTCCTGTACTAATAATTATATGTGAACAACCCATATTCGTTGATCCAAAAGTCTGTCTAACCTCTTATAAAACGAATTGGCTAAACTATAAAAAAGACGTAATAGTATTTTTTTAAATGAGTTAAGCCTCTACCCACTCTACCCGGGAAAAACTGGCGCACCCTAGCTAGCCACAACACCAATACACCACACCTGGAGACATATTGGATTTCACCACAGCAAATGTCAAAAGGATCGGATCATCGCTATTATTTACGACACATTCGCTTACACACTACGCCGCGTCGACACATTTCGCATATTTACTCCGACTACAAATCCTCCATATCAACACAATTCGACCGCATAGTTCTCACGCGCTACAAATATATTTTCGTTTTTCCAACCAGTTCCTGCCAGCATCAATAAAACAACCAACTGCGTTTAATCGAACGCCGCAACCTTCTGAAGGTTTATTTCGATATACTTGTATTTCAACATTTTATTGTATTAACAATATCAAACATTAAAGCAAATCGTACACGAAATTACCCGGGCATTTTCATTTTGCATTTTTGATCGTGAGTGTCAAAGAGTTGGAATACCCTTACAGTTTGAGGGGTTTAGCCAGTATTAATGTTGAGTACAAAATGCAATAAATACAGGAAGAGACATTGACGCAGAAATAAGAGAACTCAATGATATTATAACTAACGCAGCTGTCTTAGCAACACCAAACAAAAACTATAAGCCGCTTGGTCCCAGAAAAATCACTAACAGAGAAATAGAAAAGCTTGTAAATGAAAAAAGGCGTGCAGGACGTGAATGGCAGATAAATCGCTCCTCTTCCACTCAGCTTTAATTGAAATCTGCTGTTCGTAAATTTAAAAAAACGCTTAAACGTGAGGAAGAATTTAACACTGAAATGTATGTAAAGAAGCTGTGTCCAAATTCAAGCAAGCAAACTTCCCCTTAGAAAGCCGAAAAGGCCATTGCCAGCAATTGACTCCAACATGCCTATGCGAGACTTGGGTAAAAATTGGGCTCGAAGCGACGAGAAAAAGGCTAATTGTTTTATATTTGTCAAAGAACAACTTTAAGCTGTCAATCTTTCCCAACACAGCTAACGAGTCGCTCTAGTATTTTAAGGCTCCACCTTCTGAAATTATCAGAATCATTAAACAACTTAATCTAAAAAAGTCGCCCGGACACGATAATATTATACATATTACCCCAAAAATTTAGTTACTAATAATTGCTGGTGAGGTGCTTTCTTTGCTCTTCAATGCAATTCTTAGTTTCGGATACTATCCAATTTCCTGAAAAAAGTTGCAGATTATTTTGATAGATGAACCTGGAAAAGACTTAACACAGCCGTCTTCATACAGACTAATCAGTCTTCTACCATGTATTTCTAAAATATTTTAAAAAGTATTACTATCAAAGATGTCTCCTTTCCTCCACTAAAATAATAGAATACCAACGCACCAATTTGGGTTTCGTGCAAAATACAGCACGATAGAACTAGAATTACTAACGAAATAAGAAAAACATTTTAACACAAGGAGTACTGTTCAGCAATATTTCTAGATGTAGCTCAGGTGTTTGATAATATGGGACATGAAGGCCTTTTATATAAGATTGCAAAAACTCTACCCTTAAAATTGTATAAAACATTGGAGTCTTATTTAAATAATAGACAATTTATGGTGAAAGTAGGAGATTTCATATTTGATGAGCGACAGATAAGGGCTTGTGTATCACAGGTCAATGTTTTAGGCCCAACTCTATATTCATATATACAGTAGACCTTCCAAAAACTAACAATGTATTGACTTCAACCTTTACGGATGACACAGCTTTAGTGAGCCGTAACAAATGCTACATTTTAGCATCAAGAATATTAGCGGCGCACTTAAGTTCTGTCGAAGAATGGCTAGCGAACTGGCGTATAAATGTGAATAAACAGAAGTGTAAGCATGTTGCATTTTCGCTAAGACCAAAAATGTGCCCGGCAGTAAAAATGAACAATATTTTAGTAGCCCAACATGTATGGTGATTAGAGCTGCAAATTTAAATTTGCTTTTGAATAAAAACTCTAAACTTAGCCTAGAAAACAAAGGGCTTTTATACAATGCGGTCGTAAAACCGATTTGAATGTACGGCATTCAACTGTGGGGTACGACCTGTGCAACTCATATTGATATAATATAAAGGTTCCATTCGAAAATGCTTACAACATTCACGTGTTCACCATGGTACATCTTCTTCTTCTTAATTGGCGTAGACACCGCTTACGCGATTATAGCCGAATGAACAACAGCGCGCCAGTCGTTTCTTCTTTTCGCTACGTGGCGCCAATTGAATATTCCAAGCGAAGCCAGGTCCTTCTCCACTTGGTCCTTCCAACGGAGTGGAGGTCTTCCTCTTCCTCTGCTTTCCCCGGCGGGTATTGCGTCGAATACTTTCAGAGCTGGAGTGTTTTCATCCATCCGGACAACATGACCTAGCCAGCGTAGCCGCTGTCTTTTAATTCGCTGAACTATGTCAATGTCGTCTTATATCTCGAATAGCTCATCGTTCCATGGAATGCGATATTCGCCGTGGCCAACGCGCAAAGGACCATAAATCTTTCGCAGAATTTTTTTCTCGAAAACTCGTAACGTCTACTCATCGGTTGCTGTCATCGCCCAAGCCTCTGCACCATATAGCAGGACGGGAATTATGAGCGACTTATAGAGTTTAGCTTTTGTTCGTCGAGAGAGGACTTAACTTTTCAATTGCCTACTCAGTCCGAAGTAGCACCTGTTGGCAAGGGCAATCCTGCGTTGGATTTCCAGGCTGACATTGTCGGTGGTGTTAATGCTGGTTCCTAAATAGACGAAATATCTACAACTTCAAAGTTATGACTGTCAACAGTGACGTGAGTGCCAAGTCGCGAGTGCGATGACAGGAGATATTTCGTTTTGCCCTCGTTCACTGCCAGACCCATTTTCTGTGCTTCCTTGTCCAGCCTGGAGAAAGCACAAATAACGGCGCGGGTGTTGAGGCCGATGATATCAATATCATCGGCATACGCCAGCAGCTGTACACTCTTAGAAAAGATTGTACCTTCTCTATTTAGTCCTGCAGCTCGAACTATTTTCTCCAGAAGCAGGTTGAAGAAGTCGCACGATAGGGAGTCGCCTTGTCTGAAACCTCGTTTGGTATCGAACGGCTCGGAGAGGTCCTTCCCGATCCTGAAGGAGCTTTTGGTGTTACTCAACGTCAGTTTATACAGCCGTATTAGTTTTGCGAGGATACCAAATTCAGACATCGCGGCATAAAGGCAGCTCCTTTTCGTGCTGTCGAAAGCAGCTTTGAAATCGACGAAGAGGTGGTGTGTGTCGATCTCCTTTCACGGGTCTTTTCCAAGATTTGGCGCATGGTGAATATCTGGTCGGTTGTTGATTTTCCAGGTCTGAAGCCACACTGATAAGGTCCAATCAGTTTGTTGACGGTGGGCTTTAATCTTTCACACAATACGCTCGATAGAACCTTATATGCGATGTTGAGGAGGCTAATCCCACGGTAGTAAATTCCAATTGTTGGGCATGCTTTCGTCCGACCATATTTTACAAAGAAGCTGATGCATGCTCCTTATCAGTTCTTCGCCGCCGTGTTTGAATAGCTCGGCCGGCAATCCATCGGCCCCTGCCGCTTTGTTGTTCTTCAGGCGTGTAATTGCTATTCGAACTTCTTCATGGTCGGGCAATGGAACGTCTGCTCCATCGTCATCGACTGGGGAATCGGGTTCGCCTTCTCCTGGCGTTGTGCATTCACTGCCATTCAGCAGGCTGGAGAAGTGTTCCCTCCATAATTTAAGTATGCTCTGGGCATCGATCACTAGATCACCTTTGGGGGTTCTAAAAGAGTATGCTCCGGTCTTGAAACCTTCTGTAAGCCGCCGCATTTTTTCGTAGAATTTTCGAGCATTTCCTCTGTCGGCCAGCTTATAAAGCTCTTCGTACTCACGCATTTCGCCTCTTTCTTTTTCTATCTGCAGATGCGTCTCGCTTCCCTCTTCAACTCTCGGTATCTATCCCATCCCGCACGTGTAGTGGTCGATCGTAACGTTGCGAGGTGGCAATCTGTTTTCTTTCCGCTGCGACACGGCACTCCTCGTCGTACCAGTTGTTCTTTTGCACTTTCCGAAAACCAAGGGTTTCGGATGCAGCTGTACGTAAGGAGTTTGAAATGCCATCCCACAGTTCCCTTATACCAAGTTGTTGACGAGTGCTCTCAGAGAGCAGGAGTGCAAGCCGAGTAGAAAATCGTTCGGCCGTCTGTTGTGATTGCAGCTTCTCGACGTCGAACCTTCCTTGTGTTTGTTGGCGTGCGTTTTTTGCTGCACAGAGGCGGGTGCGAATCTTGGCTGCAACAAGATAGTGGTCCGAGTCGATGTTAGGACCTCGGAGCGCACACACATCTAAAACACTGGAGACGTGTCTTCCGTCTATCACAACATGATCGATCTGGTTGGTAGTTTTTCGATCCGGTGACAGCCAGGTAGCTTGATGAATCTCAGCGACGGAGTCTCTCTCCCACCACGAATCCAACACCAAACTTGCGATCCTTTATATGGCCACTGTAGTAAATGTCACAAGGACCTACTCGTCTCTGTTCTTGTCCCGTCCATCGCATTTCTTGGACGGCGGTGATGTCAGCCTTTATTTTTGCGAGGACATCAACCAGCTGGGCAGCGGCACCTTCCCAATTAAGGGTCCGGACATTCCAGGTGCATGCCCTCAAATCGTAGTCCTTATTTCGTTTGCCATGGTCGTCATCAGAAGGGGGGTCTCTCATCCGAGGCTGCTTTTTCTTTTTCATTGGTACTGATTTTTACGTGGCGGGTCCCAAACCCAGCACACAACCCTATGTAGGGGATGTTTCGCCTTCGCCAGATGATACTTGGTCAAAGACCGGAAGTGGTGAGCTGCTTGAGCCATGCGTAAAAGAATCGTTTCAGGTCTCTCCCAAGTGAATGGCGATCAGAGAACTTTTCTCACTTGCGTGAACTTCTACACATGACTCCATCCTCCATGGTACATGCATAATTAAAATACCCATAAAGACCTTGGTATTCTTATGGTAAAGAGAGAAGTAAGAGAAGATAGCAGAATTAAATATAAGTATATCTAAACTTCGAGATCACCCAAGCCCTTTGGCTAATGCTTTAGTACATTCTTGCGATCAAACACGCCTTAAAAGAAGAGATATGCCTGCGTACTAAAGAGCAACGTATCACCAACACAGCTCAATCACTTGCTTGAGCCTCTGTAGTTTTTAAATAGACTTAAAATTTTATAACTTTTTATTAGACTTAAACAAAGAACAGATCCAATAAATAAAATAATATTGCAAAAAAAAACCAAACAAAAAATCTTCCACTTTCCTGTAAAGGATCCTCATGTAGTCTCATCATATGGCCCAATTTCACTACTTCCACAAATCTCAATACTTTTTGAAAAATTAATTTATCAAAGATTAAGAATTATTTTATAAAGATTAAAAGCTATAATCGACGAAAGTTGAACAAATTCATAGATTAACATCCGAAATAAAAAAATGCCTGGACGAGAAAACGTATGATCAGCTGTATTCCTGGACGTTGTGCAAGCGTTCGACAAAGTGTGGTACGAAGGCCTTATGCAAAAACCAAAATCATGTCTTCCGATTGAGTATTGTGCTCTTCCAGAATCGTATATCAACTTTAGATTTTTTTGGGTAAAACAAGGAAATGAATTCTCCAAATTAAAGGAAATTGAAGAAGGAGTTCCTTATCTTAGGTCCACTTTTATATATTACTAGCTGACCCGGCGAACTTCGCACCGCCTAATTATTGGAGGCATATTTAGTAAGTCACAAACACACGACACAATACTTTTTTAATTTTATTGAAATTTGCTGCTTTTAGATTTTTAGGAATATTAAAGAATTATAGTATTGATGCACAGCAAAGAGACGTTAACATTTCAAGTGACATTTTACCATAGACAATTTTTTTTGAGTGAATACTGACAAATATTTACACTATAACTATCAAACTACATCTGTCGTTTTTTTTTTGACGATGGCCATGGTTAGGAAAAGAAGAAGAACTACATATGTCATCGAGAAAATAAAGATTTCAAACAACTATAATATAGTTATAGTGAAGCTATATGTATGTATATACCTCAACTCCTTAAAATGCATTGTCCGTTTTGTAAAAAGTGGATGGAACGGCAGAAAAAAAATAATAACTGTCCAGATTGTATTAAATTATTATTAAGATGCTGTTACCATAAGAATGTAGAACGAATAATACGCGTGAACAGGGCAAAAATACAAAAATATATATTAAAGCAAAAGCTGCTATCTAAACCAAAACACGTTTCTACAATGCCATCTTCATCATCTGAGGAGACATTATGTGAATAAAATTTATCGGCCGAAGACATACAGGACATTAAAGTTATTGAAGACAGCCAAAAGCCCAACATCAAGAATGTTCTGGTAGATATTGATGTTATTGAAGACAGCCAGCAGCGCAACATTGATAATGTTCTGATCGAAACAGATTTGTCCGAGTCGCCTAGTACGTCCACCATATTATCATGTCCTGGCGAGCCAAGTGGTTCCCAAGTAGATGGAGCCAAGTTGATGGAAATAAAGAGTTACTAATGTACGTTGACATTAAGGATCCAAATGCACATATTATATACATATTAAGTCATTTATTTATATTTATACACTTCATATACAAACATTTAAAAGTTTCTTGGATGTGCTCGTTTCTGGACTGTGAACATGATAAACAAATCTCTGCTTAAATTAAATACAACACAGTTATGATCATATACAGTTAATTAATATAGTGCTTTCTGGTAGACAATATTTTTAGTTTTTTTTTGCGGTGCGTAAATAAATAAGGATGTTGGTTTTCCGACACGCGAACACGCAACGTATAATTGTCCATGTGCGAAACAGGGAAACTCTAAGTTTATTCCGCAAACTTGCAACGATTGGCCTTGCGATTTATTTATGGTCATCGCAAACGCCAGACGCACGGGAAATTGCAACCACTTAAAATCAAATGGCAAATCCGTTGGAATCATAGGTATTCGTGGGATTAAGACATCCTCTCCTTTGTACTTTCCTTTGATTATTTTAGCTTCGATGATGTTATTCATGAGTTTCTTCACAACCAATCTCGTTCCATTGCAAAGTCGAGGTTGATTAATATTACGCAGCATGATGACAACTGACCCCACTTTTAATTTCAAATTATATGGTGGTAGTCCAGGCAAGTCCAATGAGTTTAAAAATTCTGTAGGATAGTTGACTACGTCATCCTGGTTTGTGGCCGTGTCAACTGATTTGTACGTAAACAACTCTCCTGGAAGGAAATTCTGAATGGTAGCATTGAGATCATCGACATCTTTGTTTTTTGCTGCCAATATTGGTCGTTCACTTAGCCAATCGTGGTTATTATATTGTTGTTTAATGTCCGCAAAAACACGCTCAATAAGCTCCTTTTTCGATTCTGTGAAGTGACAGAAATCTGTGGGAAAAGTCATTAATCCGGTCGAGCTGTCAACTGCGACCTTACCATTGCCAATATCCAGCAACTGCTTCGAAAACACAGTCGCAGTTTGATCTTGTTGCAAAAGCACTCGCATGTTAGTAGTTAATTGTAGTGTCTTTACGTGCCGCCACAAATTTGATGATTTTAGACATGCATGTATTTCGTCAGCAACAGTCGATCGAGGAATTACTGGAAGAGTCTGACAAAAATCACCTGACAACAGTATCATAGCTCCACCAAAAATGTTTTGGTTATCACGTAAATCTTTTAACGTCCTATCTAGTGCATCCAGCGACCTCTTGTGGGCCATTGTGCATTCGTCCCAAATTATCAATTTGCATACTTGGAGAGTCTTCGCCATAGCGCTATTTTTAGCAATGTTGCAAACTGGCGTTTCGTTGATATACATGTTTAATGGTAATTTTAAGGCTGAATGTGCAGTTCGTCCGCCTTCTTATAAAGTTGCTGCTATTCCAGATGAAGCCAACGCTAGGGCTACCTCATTTTGCGATCGGATCTTTGCTAATAGCAATGGAATTAGGAACATTTTCCCAGTACCCCCAGGAGAATCAAGAAAGTAAATCCCCCCAGACCCACTGTTTACAGCTTGTGTTAAACGATCGTACGCAATCCTTTGTTCTTCGTTCACTTGCGGAACAGTTGTGCGAACTGCTTCGGTCATAGCTTGAGTATCGTACTGGAGTTCTCTTTTGCAACTCATGGTTTAATGCATCTTGCATAGCACGATTGGGTGCTGTCAGGCCAAACACGACAATACTTTATTTGCCATCAACAAACACATATCTTCTATTATGATCAATGTGTCATTGTAAATCTCTGCCGTAATTTCCAATGTAGGATTCAAAGTTTCACAACGCACGCGATGCAACACATCCTCAGACATGTCATCCCTATATTTCATCCACAAATCATTCGGATTTGAGGGAAAGAATGTCGATGTTATAATCGCAAACAGTGTGCGAATTTGATGCGGCGATGAAGATATCACGGAATCCTTGAGCGTATCATCCCAATGCGAATCGCTTTCAAGCAACCGTAATAATTGACACGCCTCACGGTAAGTCGCACACAGATGTCCATCAACTGTTCGCAATTGTTGAAAAGATGTCGGACCAGGAACATTCACCAATAACAATCTAAGATAATAACATTCATCGTTATTAGGATGTACTGTATATATACGGCCTATATCCTTCAAGAGGTGTTCCTTGTTTACGACGCTGAAAAGACTTTGATGATGCGTTCCATGTGTAGTAGCGCGGCATATCAGCAGACAGCAAAGTGCGAGCGAATTGATCAGTTGCACAAATTGAGAAGAAACCTGTCAATGTGGTCACAGGTGGACGTGCCGCTCTATCCACAGCGTTGTTTGGCTTTAAATACACTCGTTGTTCATTTTCTAAATGAACTGCCAAATGCAATACAGTGGGATGTCTTTCATGAATTGAAAACGAAAATATGCGCCAATTAGCCTCATTGCTGCTTACATAGCGACCCATCTGATAGTGAAACACTTCATCATTTGTGTTTGAACTGTATGGATTTCACAGAGTTAAAAAATTCCACGTTGATGTGAGCTTCAGAAGTTTTGGACAATATGAGCGAGAACGGCACAATCCAACGATTGTCTACATGAAAATCTTGTCCTTTTATCTTGACATCTACAGATCGTCCACCGTCCTCAACTGATCACCGACGATACAATGGGTAATCATCGATTTCCGAGATGGTTTCAGCAAGCAAGTTTCTCGGGTACCGTTTGGAGCATTTGCCGTCGATCATACAGGGTGAGCTGTTGTTGAAAACTCCGCAAGGTCCATGTATCATGTGTTTAGTTACTATCGTATGCAATTTTGGGTCAACCGTTTCATCAGGAATTTCGGCTGAAATAATGGAATCAATTTCTTCTGGCCTTATTTTGTCAACCAACCAGACTAATATATGAGCATGTGGCAAACCATGCTTTGCCACTCAACAGAGTACATCCAACAACGTACTTGGCCATACACACGATGCTTTGTAATGAAATTCATTAAAATTTTTAATTTTTGCTTGAAAAGTCTGGCTGTGATGTCATGCCTATCAAGTGGTGTTTGGTTGTGTAGCAGTTCTTTTTTTATTTCAATCCATTGTGGGTTACAGGTGAATGTAGTAAATAGGTCTGGACGGCCATACCAGCTCGTTGCACATTTACACGACTTCGACGACCTATGTATGTCAGGTCGTTTTCTTTTCCTCGGCATTGTAAGCAGCGAGAAAAAATTCACTTTTAGCAGTATTTCAATATTTCTCCAATTAAATGTTTCTTTTTTTTAACATGAGATGACAAAACCAAGGATGTTAAAGTAGAAGCGCAGCAAAAAGTCTCTAAATTTATGGACAAAACAATGTAACGTTCGGATACACGTGCGTTTTACATGAGATGACAAAACAATGGAACGTTCGGATACACTTATTACTTTCTTATTTCTCCAATTAAATGTTTCTTTTTTTTAACATGAGATGACAAAACCAAGGATGTTAAAGTAGGAGCGCAGCAAAAAGTCTCTAAATTTATGGACAAAACAATGTAACGTTCGGATACACGTGCGTTTTACATGAGATGACAAAACAATGGAACGTTCGGATACACTTATTACTTTCTTATTTCTCCAATTAAATGTTTCTTTTTTTTAACATGAGATGACAAAACCAAGGATGTTAAAGTAGGAGCGCAGCAAAAAGTCTTTAAATTTATGGACAAAACAATGTAACGATCGGATACACGTGCGTTTTACATGAGATGACAAAGCAATGGAACGTTCGGATACACTTATTACAGGGCATCTCGACAGGATAGAATTTATAGAAAACTAACTGTTATTGCCATTGCCAAATCTGTATGTGGGCATTTGCTATCATCATATAATCATTTGCGCAAAAGCGCAGGGTAGGTAGGTTCGAGATGATGTAGCGTATGCTTTGAGCTCTTGAAAAATTTATTTTATCATTTGCGAAATGCCGTCGGGTAGGTAGCTGATGTAGGGCACGTTTTGAGCTCTTGAACTCCTTAAATCTTTTGTGTGGAACATAAAAAAAGGATAAATATCCTTTTGTTTACAAATGTATTTTTGGAAAAAATAAGATAATAACAAAGGATAAATATCCTTTTTTACAAATGTATTTCTGGGAAAAATAAGAATTTATATTTTTGGATTACTATATAATAATTGTGGCATAACTTTTATATACCAATTAAAATAATAAATTTAAAATGAGAAATGATATTTTGATTTATGCTTGTATAAGTTTATTAAGTTTAAGACTTCCCAACCCAATTTCCATAATATTTCTATAAATTAACAATATTAAACTAAATATTAAATGTTATTTTGAAAATGTACTTTATTTTTATAATATAACACAACCGTCTTAACTCGCTCTTCTAATTTTCATATTACCGAAATTAAAATGCCGTCGGCATATGTGGAAATGGAATATGTTGCCTCTTCGAAATTTTCATATAAATGAAAACTGCGCTGTTAAACTGCTGAAGAGAGACAGCTTCTAGCTTACGATATATGGCAAACTATGTAGTATTCTATATCTAGTAAGCAATGAGCAATGTGGAGTCTGCACAGGCAGAAATGCCCCGTTATTATAATAAAAGTATTTTTGAGAGTTGGTAACACTGTAAGGTTGGCACCATCAAACATGTCAACACATTAATTATATTTATATATTTTGAAATTTGAAATTGAAATTTAAATACACGATGTTATGAGCAAAGTTGATATTATGTTGTTGATTCAAAAGTCTTGTTTTAATGCGTTCTTCAATTCGAGTGGAACTGAGAGTACAAATACCGTCAAATGTTTGACAGAAAGTAAGTGGTCAGCTTTTATATGGGAAAATGGAATTGTCGTTTTTACTCTTACTCGTAATTTTTCCTTATTTGCTCACCGTTTACACCTACCCTGGACTACGACAAACATTTTAAAACCAAAGTCAGCTCAATCGGCCCAGCCGTTCTCGAGTTTTAATCAGACTAACGAACAACAATTCATTTTTATTTATATAGAAGATGTATACTAGAGACTTAACGTTAGCACCAAACAGTATAAGTGCCACTTTTGCTGACGGCACCGCAATACTATGAATCGAAAAACAGCAGAAAAAGCTGCGCTAAACCTGCAACATGCAACCAACCCTGTAGTATGTTGGACTAAAAAATGGAGAATAAAACTAAACGGTGGTAAATCGGTTCATGTCAACTTTACAAACACAAGTGTCTTTTATAAACCTATAAGTGTGCATACCATATGCAAATACAGCCAAATATCTTAGCATTACGATCGATACTAGATTACGTTGGAAAGAACATATTAAAATAAAAAGGATTGAACTTAATCTGAAACTGTCGAAAATGAAAAGGCTAATTGGGCGACATACTTCTTTATAAACAAATAGTCAAGCCGGTGCGGTCGTATGGTGCGCAACTGTGAGGATGTGCCAATGATAGCAGCCTTAATATTACATAAAGTTTTCAAAACAAAGTGCTAAAAGGCATTGTAAATGACCTAAGGGTGAATACAGTCGCCGAAGAAATAAGGAGCCAGGCAGATGCCCACTACAAAATCCTTAATGCACATGTGAACGTGGAAGCGAAAAAACGTCTCTTAGATACTTGCCTCTCTAGTCGATTATGTCGAAAAACCAACGTAGTTTATTTGGAATCTAAAATATAAAGGATTTCATTATATACCATATATGTATAAATATTATTATTAATTTATATGTTATTTGGTTTTAAGTTATTCACATTAAACTGCTCGATGTTAAAGTTTTAAAAATATTTGTAATAACAAAAAAAATTTCTTTCCTATATACAAATTTATGTAACGGAATTAAACTTCATGAGTAAGGAAGGCCATATTACGACCAATAGGATGGAGGAAGCCGGCGGAAGCCCGCCGGCAAGCGACGTAGATCAATCATTGGTCAATGATCACTACCGACACAGTGGAAGGGTGGTGTATTGGAGGGTTGCCATGGGTTCTCTAGGTATTCTCGTCTTCCCTGCTTATCTTAAAGACGAAAAAGGGAAGTGGGCTGTAAGCAGTGAAGATATTCTCCTTAATGATCACTTCGCGAGCAATACGTCATCTGGGGGGAATATCCCCTGGAGTGCTGCAGAATTACTGCACGGCCTTTATCGTCAGAAGCGGATGGCATCATACCTACCACAGGTTATTAATCCGACCCAACTTAGCACAGACCAAGTTTATCTCTATAAAATATCAGAAGCTGTTATTTCCGTTCAATGTTCCTCAGATTTAGCGTCGATGCATCCAGGTAACATGTGCAAATCTCGCTGGCTCACCTGTGCAAATAGAATTCTGAGATTATACATTTCTACTGACAAACCAACAAAGGAAATAAAGATTTTGGTCAAGTACATACTTACAGTTTACTCACCTTTGTGGTTCTCAATAAGATTCAACAGTTCAATCAAAGATGGCTCGCGCCATCTCTATGCTGCAATTCAGAGGTCGAGATACTTACCTGTTAAACTGCGAAAGGTTGTCGATTCATCCATTCAACAGAATGCTTTCTTTGCTCTTCCAGAAAACATTCTCCTTAGTATGATGACTGAGGAACGGATACGAGTAGAAGTCAGAAAGTTGGCCCTTGACCGTCTTCTGGCAGCCAGAGAAGCAGAGTCTGAGCCTGTAAATGGAAGAGTTAGATGTAATAAAGTGCCAAAGCTGAATTTCAAAGCTAATAATTATTACGATATGATTAACTGAAAGACTATTACTTTGACTGTTCCACCAGTTCTTTGTTCAGTTTCTAACGAAGAACTCATAAAAGGGCTGTCAAGAGACACTGCAGAGGTATGGAAATTTAGTGAATTCCCCTCTCACACCGTGGCAGTCGAGAGAATCGGTAAACTGGTGACAGAGGTATCTTCTAAAGTTATTGGCCCCCAATCTCGTGATCGTTTTATACGCTCTACACTGAAATCTAGGCAACAAGTGCCAAAGTTTAGTACAAAATCTGATTTTATCAATAAATTTGACACAGATTCAGACTAAAACAAGCCTGACATATGGTTGGTTGGTTGGGTTGCGCTTGGGAGGAACCCGAAGAGCAGTCACCTCCACGCGGTGGGTTCTGGGTGACCAACACAGCTTAGCTGAGAGCTGCAACAATTTTCACCTTGCGCTGTGGCGCGCCGCATTTTTGCTCGTATATCGGGAACGGTTCGTCCTACGGCCATGATCACTTGTCCCATTTCGGTAGCAAATGAAGTGACAAATAACTTTTGTTTTAAATATTTTGCCATGAGATGCGTATTTCAGGCGCTAGGTAGACAATTTCACGATTTTAGGCGAATTTCCGAAATTTCAAGGCCGGAGTTGGGGTTGAAGATGCAATCCGATCTCAAAACAAAAAGTTGCATTGGAGTCAGGAAGTACTAAGGCAACTTTTCCGCACTATTAGAAACCCCGAATCGAAAAAAGTCCGGAATCGACCCACCCTAACTATCCGGCTACAACAGGCTGTTAAGGTATCATGCAACTGGCTGGCTGGTGAATCTACAAACAACTTCTCATCGGAGTCATGGACAACTCAAGTATGCAATGCGGAGATAAATCAGGTATGGGGGTCTATTGAATCAGGAGATTATGTAAACAATAGTGAAATTAATTGGCTGTTAGATAGCGGGTGTACAGATAATATAATTAACAATGATGAATATTTTGATACGTTTGAAGAATTAAAAAGTCTTGTGGATGTAAAACTGCCAGATGGCAAAATCCTGAAAGCTACTAAAGTAGGAACCGTCAAAATTTATTTTAAGAACTATTATAACAAAAAACATGTAGATTTAAAAAATGTTTACTACGTTGAAGGGATTAAGCAAAATTTGCTAAGTTTTTCAAAGATAACTAAAAGTTGCACTATAGTAGCAAAAGACGAAAAAGCCAAAATTTATAATTTGACTAGAGAGTTAGTCGTTGTCGCTGAAAAAATAAACAATTTGTATTGTAAAAGTTTTTTATCTAAAAACGAAATCTATGCACACTCAGTTAAATTAAATCAAAAAGAGAAATGGCACAGGGCACTTGGTCATGTAAAATTTCAGTATTTAAATAAATTAATAAATAATAAATTAGTTGTCGGTTTGCCAGATGAAATTGAAAGCATGGAAATGACATGTTCAAACTGTATTAAAAGTAAAATGAGTAATGTACCTTTCGAAAATAATAGAACAAAAACTAATGAAATTTTAGAATTAACTCATACTGATTTGAATAGTCCACACAATACAACTGGTTATGGTGGAGAAAAATACTTTCTCACATTTATTGATGACCATAGTAAACATAGTATAGCACAAGGATATTCTGTGTTAAAAGTAAATCTGAAGTGGCTAATTGTTTCATGGAGTTTGTAAATTTAATAGAAAATAAATTCAACAAGAGAGTCAAGAAAATTCAGTCTGACAATGGTAAAGAATATTTAAACAAAGATATTTATAATTTTATAAGGCAAAAAGGTATAGAGTTATTACCATGTCCACCATACGTCCATGAATTAAATAGAGTAGCAGAAAGATATAACAGAAAGGCTATGGAAGAAGGTAGGTGTTTAATAAGGGAAGCCAACATTCATAGGAGGTATTGGCCGGAAGTTATAAAAACTGAAGCATACTTAAAAAATCGAACAATTGATAACACTGTTGAAAATAAAACTCTTTATGAGATATTTTTTGGAAAAAAACCAAACGTTGAGCATCTAAACATTTATGGAAGTAGAGTCTTTGTAAGGGTTCCTGAAGTTCTAAGAAAAAGTAAATGGGATGATAAAGCACAAGAAGGAATTTTGGTAGGCTACAACGAAAATAGTTATCGTGTTCTAACAAAAAATAGAATAACAAATGCTAGGCATGTACAGGTAGTTGAAGAAAATACTAAATTGATTTGCTTAGAAAAATTAGATGATCAGAATAATAAAGATGTAGAAATTGGCCAAACTTCAAATGAAACAATTGAAACTGTTTCTGAAACTAAGACTTATGTTGATGAAGGCATTCCTGAAAATTCTTTAAAGAATCTTGTTGATTAAAATGTAGGTGTTATTTAAAAGAATGCCATCGAGTATCTTTGAAAATTCACTACACTCAGAACCTCGCCATTAACTTAAAGAAAATCCGATTAGTTTCGTATACGCAAATATTTATGGTTTATTATTTCGTTATTACGAGTATACTTAATATAAGTAACAATAGTTAATATACATATGTATATTATAATATTTTGTTGTAAGATCGCGTGGACGAAGTATATTGACATTCGGGATGGTTGAAGAATTAAGTAGCGCGCAGGACCGTTGTCGTTATCGAAAGTATAAGCGAAAGTGTTGTAGACGAAAGTGGATTATCGAATTGTATGGGTCGAACTGTTGACGTGCATAAGTATGTGGATACGCGACGAGTGTCTGACGAAAAGTGTGGTGAGTTGGGTTGAGTGGTATTGTATTATTAGTGTGGTGCCCGATTGCTGGGTGATGTTCTCAATTGTGGTGTGATATAGAGTCATCAGCTGTGGTGAATTAAGCTGTCTTATTAGTGTGCGCCAGTTTTTTTCGGGTAAAGTGGGCGGATGCTTAACTCATTTAAACATTCTGGGCCCCCTAGGCGAATATTTTGCCTAGCTTTATATATATAATCTGAGACATGTAATTCGGCTTACTGTTGGTGAAGTAGCCGAGTCCGCAGAATATTAGATGTAAGAACCGATTTTGGTTTTAATAGAAAATTGTATTTTATGTAAGTGGAGGTAGTAATTTTTTGTTTGCGTGTTTTGACGACTTATTACTATAGTAAATTTGTAAAATTGTTTCATTTTATTTATTTTACTATCGGTTATTTACAATTTATTATTTTATCGTTTTGTATACCGGTTGCTTAGTATTTGCCTTTTCTGTATTATAGGCAATTGTTTGCATTTAATTTATTATTGGCTTATGAAGGATAGTAACTCCATGCCTGTGTCAGATATGGCCAGAATGGGTACTCCCTAGCCCAGGAGTAAGGGCTATGCCAATAGAGGGACCTTGCGAGAGAGTGGCCGGTAATTGCGAACGGCTTCACTAGAATTATAATTTTTTAAGTGGGATGTTCATGTTTTACAACAGATTCTCACCAACTACCCTTATGAGGAGCGCTTATGTAGGGGCGATAAAAGCGATATCTGCTTTAGATAGTTTTTATTTTTTTTTATTTTATAATTTGTGGGGCATTTTTTTGTGTTTTTACTTTTTGAGACACTTTTGTTATATCTTATGTTTAAGTGCTTAAGCACTAATTTGGCGTTTAGTAGCCCGCCACCGCTCTAGGATTTTTTTTCCATCATTGGCGAAAGCCATCCTGCGGGCCGAAAATTTTTATGTGTTTTTTATATAAGGACTGTCAGAGGTAACTCTGACCAATTTGTGGAGTATTGGAAAATTGTGGCTCTATTGGTTGTCGTACGACGTACCGGCCATTATTTGATCGAGTAGTTGTGGCTTTAGAGAAGTCTTCACAATACTGATCTTCTGGAGTTTTGTTTGTTATAGGGGGAAGTTTCCTTAACATTCGAAATTTCCTTAATTGTGAATTAAGGTATCTGTTTGTATTATACTGAACTTTAGTTGGCATGGTGGTAACTAGTTCTGTAACTAGTCCCCTTTGTGTTTCGCTGTGCAGCGTTTGAACTTTTTGTGCCTTTGAGCAACGTGGTGTCTCTTGGCAATTTTTAAAATTGTGAACTTCGGGATTTGCTTTTGCAACTAAACCCGTGGTTCTTTTTGTAAAAGCGCTTCTTTGGAGTGAGATTGGATATCTGCTGTAATGAAGCATTGAATTGTGTCGTTTGTGACAATATAAGCAGTTATATTTGCTTTTGCAATTTTTAAGATTATGTGTATGGGACAAGCAGTTTGTACAGAGTCTTTTTGATCTGACAAAGTTGTTCCTTTCGTTAATGTTTAATTTTTTAAACTTTTCGCAAGTTTTAAGTTTATGCCCTCTTTTACATAGTTCGCATGACGTTTGCTTTTTCTGTTCGGATATAAACGATTGCATTATGTGAAAGCGTTTGTTTAAATTGTGTTTGCTACTAACTTGGGGTCTATTTAAGCTTTCATTTTGTTGGTCTTTAATGGTCTTAGTTGTGATTATTTTTTCTTCTAACCTTTCCGCAATTTCATATTGGGTGGTGAGAAAATCTTTCATTTGTTGCCACGTTGGGCACTTTTTTCGTGATGAGAGCGATTGCTCCCATAGACGTAACGACTTTTCTGGTAATGCGGCGGTGCAAATGTTCACCAGAATTGGGTCCCAGCTGTCTGTGAGGATATTAAGTGTCGATAAAACCGACAAACAATTAGAAACAGTGGATTCTAGTTTGATGGATTCTACACTTGTTCCTTTCTTAATTTTTGGCAAGTTCATTAGTGTCGTTACTTGCTTATCGACCAGTATTCTTTCGTTTTCAAATCTAGCTTTTAGAGCTTCCTAAGCCAAATTGAAATTGTCGTCATTTAATGCGAACTGTTTAACTATTTCAACTGCTTGACCTTTTGTTTTGTATCGGAGGTGATACAGTTTTTGTGCCTTTGATAGTTGTGGATGGTTGATGTAAACGGCTGTGAACATGTCCCGGAAGGACGGCCATTCTTCATAACCTCCGTAAAAGGTTTCTGTATCACATGCAGGCACCTCGAGTTGGATACCTGAACTTGCCTCTTGATTGTCTATTTGTGGCAGCTCTACTCTACTATGGAGAGTAGGTGCAATTGCTTTAATGAGCTTTAATTGATCGGAGATCATAGCTTTCGTTTCTTCGTATTGGTCCAAGCAGTTTTCGTATATGGCGTAAGCTGATAATTTAAAATTTTGTGGTAGATCTGAATCGTCAGATTCTACAATGGCGTCATGAGCCGCTTAGAGGCGAGTCCAAAAATTCTTATGATTTTGACTTTTGATTTCTAGTAGCGATTCATAGTTTTCTTGAATCGATAAAGAGGCGAATCTAGTGCAGTATCTTGTTAAACTGTCACTTTCTGAAATAAATTTAATAGCCTGTTTTGAGCGTGTAGCTCCTGCAGGCGTATATTGGTTTTTTTCGTTATTAACCATTTATTTATTAATATGTGTTAAAGATGTTGTAATTGTAAATATAATTTGTAATTTAATTATTAAATTCGTACTTTTTCTTTATGTGTACTTCTTGTCCTTATGTTGATATATGGGTACACCCTAATACTTGGACTTGTATGTATGAGTTGTTGTGCAATTGAGAGCTCGCTGAAGAGATCAATGCCTATCAATACTTATGTAGTATGCACGAATTGTTTGTGTGCTTATGATTATGCTTTTTCGTATATTCTTAAGCAATTGAGAGCTCGTGAGAGAGATCAATTCGCTTTTTGCATGCAATCCTGCTTGTTTTTGTTTGTCCACGAACAAGGGGTATTGCGGGATAGTTGCCAATATGGTCTTTGAATATTTGTTTGTACTAATGTGTTAATATGGAATATATGAGATTTTGTTTAGTGTCACAGGCAGGTTCTTTGCCGTATATTTGTATATAAATGTTCTTATTATTTTTTGAAAAAGTGAGAGAGAGATTTTAAAAGGTGTTGAAAAAAAGTTGCACACCTTTATATGTGACTACGCACTTTGTAAATATGTTTTGCTATATGTACATATACATATATGCAGATATAATATATTTATTTTCCGTTTTTGCCTTTTATTTTATATTTTCGACTATTTTTGCCTTTGCTTACTTGTTGTATGCAGTCGTGCTTAATGCTTTATAAAACATAAGGGGTACTGCTGGAAATTTTTTCGAAAAGAAATGTTTGAATTTGTACGGTTTTTTGTAAGTTAAACTAGTAAGTAGGCTTCGAATAGTTAGGTATTTGATTTTACGTATATGTGTATATATTATATATTAAAGGACTTTAACGCTCACCTGGTATTCCCTTTGTATGCAAAGTGCGCCTGTAATGTACGTATGTACATATGTACATACATATGTTTCTCCCGCCAATTTTGTTCCTCCGCCTCTCCCAGCTGGCTGGACCTGTTGTGTTTGTTGTTTGTATTTTGAGTTTTTTTTTTTGTTTTGTTCGCGCCCGAATAGTATTTGTTGTATTTATACACCTCTTGTTTGGGTTTTCGCGCCCGGTTTGTGTGTTTTTGTTTTTTTTTTTTTGGTTTGCTGAAACTGTTTGCTCGTTTTATTTTATAAATGCACCTTTGTTTTTTTGTTTTGTCACCTTTTTTCTCCACTCTCTTCACAGTTTTGTTACCTCACAGATATATGTACATATATGTTTTTGGTTTGTTTGTGTGGGTCACTGCTTTATTGCATTTTTTTTTTGTTTTTTAGTTTTTTGTTCATTACATATGTTTTTGTTCTGTTTCGATTTCTGTTTTTTTTTTGTGTCACTGCACTTCGTATTTTGGTTTTCTCCACGGCACTTTATTATGTATATATTTCACTTTCGCACTTTGATTGCCACTAAAATTTTTATTATTGTTATTATGTTAATTTATGTTATTTATTATTGATTTTAATTTGTCTGTTTAAACCGAAGGTGCCTTTCGTTAAGGCTCGAAGGACCGTGATTAAAATGTACGTGTTATTTAAAAGAATGCCATCGAGTATCTTTGAAAATTCACTACACTCAGAACCTCGCCAATAACTTAAAGAAAATCCGATAAGTTTCGTATACGCAAATATTTATGGTTTATTATTTCGTTATATAGTTAATATATGTATATTATAATATTTTGTTGTAAGATCATGTGGACGAAGTATATTGACATTCGGGATGGTTGAAGAATTAAGTAGCGCGCAGGACCGTTGTCGTTATCGAAAGTGGATTATCGAATTATATGGGTCGAACTGTTGACGTGCATAAGTATGTGGATACGCGACGAGTGTCTGACGAATTGTGTTCGCTATCCTTTTTCCCATCCTTTTTGTTGAGTGGGTTGATTGATGTAGAAGTGTGGTGAGTTGGGTTGAGTGGTATTGTATTATTAGTGTGGTGCCCGATTGCTGGGTGATGTTCTCAATTGTGGTGTGATATAGAGTCATCAGCTGTGGTGAATTAAGCTGTCTTGTTAGTGTGCGCCAACTTTTTTCGGGTAAAGTGGGTGGATGCTTAACTCATTTAAACACTTGCAAATGATGGTAATTTAAATGATAATGGAGAAAAGGACAAAGTAAACTTGCAGAAAAGGGAAAGAACTCCAGTTTCTAGATATGGTAATCCAGTTTCACATTTTATATACTAATGTTAATCATATTGATGCAAATGTACCAAACACATTTGAGGAAGCGATGAACTCCAATGAACATACACAATGGCATAAAGCAATGGATTCAGAAATAAATAGCTTAAATAAAAATAATACTTGGCAAATGGTTAAAAGGCCAAATGATAAAAATGTTATTGATGTTAAATGGGTTATTAAGAAGAAGAGTAATAATGATTATAAAGCTAGATTAGTTGTAAGAGGATTTCAGCAAAATAAAATGAATGCAAACCGTAAAAATTTTATTATCATACAGTTGTAAACAAAATTTATTTGTGGAGCAGATGGATGCAGAGACAGCTTTTTTAAATGCTCATGTAAAATCAGAAGTTTATATAAATCAACCGGAAGGTTATGAAACTGATGGCAACAAAGTGTACAAGTTGCAAAAGGCACTTTATGGTCTCAAAGAAAGCCCTAGAGTATGGTATGACTGTTTTGATAAATTTATAAAAACACTTAATTTTGTTAGAAGTAACTATGACTACTGTTTGTATGTTAAGAGAGCAAGCAAAGATCCAATATATATATTAATATTTGTAGATGATCTTTTAATTTGTTGTAAAAATGAAAATAAAATAAAAGAGGTAAAATCTAGTTTGATGAAAAGATTTTCGATGAAAGACTTGGGAAAAATTAAAAACTATATTGGCATAGATATTGATTATAGTGATAATAAAAGTGTAATGACTTTAAACCAAACAAAATATATTGAATCTTTGGCTGCAAAATGTGATCTAAAAATACTAAATTATATGATACTCCAATGGAAACAAATTTAAAACTAGAACAAGCTACGGAAGTAGATAAAGGTATTAAGTACAGGAACATTATAGGAGAACTATTGGGCCTAATCATTGAATCCGTTTCGATCGAAATATGGTTCGATATGATCGAAAAAATTTGCGTTGAAATCATTGAAACCGTATCGAAAATAAAATTTTCGATCGAAGTGAACTCACTTACCGACTTGATAAAATGCTTTCCGCGGCACATAGATGTCGCTAATTTCGAAATCATTGATACCGCAATATCGAAAATTTGTGTCGAAATCAATCCGTTGGTGAGTGCGTTGCGGAATTCTTACAAAAATGGATAATTTGTAAGTATTTTTAAAAACAATTGCTAATGACGCAATCATTTATATTTTAAATTGATATTTTAGATAAGAGACAAAAAACACACCAACAAAAACCAATTTGAAGTGTTAGTAAGTGAAATGAAGCTGCACCCCGACATAGCGAAAGGATTTTCGCAAAGAGCACCAGGTGAATTGAATCATTTTTGGGAAGAAATTTCAAACAAATTAAACGCAGTAGGTCCCCCAATCAAGGACAGAACTAGATGGAAGAAGGTATGAAAAATCACCATTTGTATATTATCGGAATTAAGCCACCTAAGTTATAGGTTTGGACAGATTTCAAGATTGCGACGAAGAAAAAAATGGTCAAAAATGCAAAGCAAATTTCAGGAACAGGAGGTGGGTCCTTCAGCCAAATTTCTTTAAGTGCACTGGAAGAGGAAGTGAGTGTTATTCTATCACTCAATGCATCAGTGGAGGGATTAAAGGGCATTACAAGTTTTGGATGCTCAAAAGAAAATATTCCGGAAGAAATACCAACAACAAATACTCCCCGCAAAAGACCGGTTGAGTCAATTTATTCCCAGCCTGACATTGACTTGATTGAAACGTCATATATGACTCCTGGCCAGACCATAGAATCTAATGCAGATGCTGATGTGTTCTGTACCCCACATAAAAAGAGTAAAATAAACAAAATGGGTCTTCTTACAGAACAAATAAATATTCAAAGAAAGATGGAGGAAAATGTATCTAAATTGTTAGCCACGCTCATTAAACATCAAAAAGATTATATCCAAGAACAGTCCGACACAAACAGGTGGCTTAGGAAACTAAGTGAAAATGAGAAGGATAAATTGAAAGAAATGAAGCGACATAATGCTGTCATGGAAAAAATAGCCTTTGATAAATTGGAAACCAAAAAAAAAATTCTAGAACTGGAACTTGAACATTTAAATAATCCATAAGTTTTTATTATTAATTCAAAATATTTACATTTTAATGAATTTTTACGTTTTTTAACTTAGTTTTAATAAAAATGAACTCAACATATTTAGTTATATATGAACTTATACTAAAACATATCTGAAAAAGTTTCTCTTATTCTATTTGCTTCGTCGGTAGGCATATCATTTAAATCATTGTCATCATTGTTTGAATATTCATTTTCAGATATATCCAGGTGTGGCTCATTAAAATTTTCGTTAGAATTAAAATGCAAACGAATATTATGCAATGCACAGCAGAAATTAACAATACGCGCTGCTTTATATGGTGCGTAATGTAGTCCTTGTTCACTGCAAAGGCAACGAAATACTGATTTTAATAAACCTATTGTTTTCTCAACAACTATTCGGCCTTTAGCATGATACGTATTAAATCTTCTTTTTCTGAGGCATGTGATTGGTTCTCTAAATGGAGTTATGAGCCATGGTTGAAGAGGATACCCTTTGTCTCCTTTAATGCGTAAATTTTTATTAGGTGATCGTACTTTTATCAATGGTTTCTCACCTAATATTAAATTTGCATTTCCTCTCCGATAATTGGTTGCGCTGATAGTTTTTATGTCACTCAAATCCCATATATGAGAATCGTGACTACTGCCAGGACATTTTGCACTAACGTAGCGTATTTGCATTTTGTGGTCGCACACCTATATACATTCAGAAAAGCGAATATATATAAATATTCAGTTTAAAAATAAATATAAAAATCTCACTATCATAACGTTCAGACTTGAGAATCCTTTGCGATTATAATACAGATGTTTATCTCTCGTTGGAGCCATTATCTTTATGTGAGTTCCATCAACTGCCATTGTCACACCCGGAATTTTTGACTTGGCAAAAAAAAATGTTTTTGATTCCAATTCTTCGTTTTCATTCATGTAAATAGAAATCCACCGTGAATATAGTCTGTACTCAAGAATGTTTAGAACTTCCTCTAATATTCCACAGAATGTCGATTGGGCCACATTTATATTGAAGTCCTTTCCAACACAATGCTGATAGTTGCCTGTGGCAAAGAAGCGCAGACATGCAGCAAGTTTTATTTTCGGAGAAAGAGAACCTTCTCTCTTATCATTTCCACATACATTTTCGTATTCCTCTAAAATGTATATAAATGCTCCTTTGTTGATGCGAAAATTTTTGAAGAAACTGTAAATGTATATGCATGTAAACAAAGTTATCTATGTCGTTTTTAGCTTAAATACTCACTTATAATCATCCATTTCCAATATGTCTTTTGAATTATTCCTCAAATTTCTGCGCTCGCGACGAATTTGTATACAATTTTCATCCTCATTATCGCTATCACTTAAATGTAACATGATTGTATCCATTTCAATAGAATATTTATATCGGGTGATTTTTTAAGAGCTTGATAACTTTTTTTTGAACAAGAAAAACGCATAAAATTTGCAAACATCATCGGTTCTTTATTGAAACGTTCAGGTGGTTCTGACATAAAAGCTTTTTGAAGATAATTTCATTTAAATGTTGACCGCGGCATGCGTCTTGGTGGTCATTCGGAAGAGTCAATGGGCAACTTTTTGAAGCCATCTTCGGCCGGGAAAGCCCCGAATTTCTTCAATGTTGTCTTCATTTTTAAGCTGGAATAGTTTATCTTAGCATGGAGCTTGACGTTGCCCCACAAAAATGTAAAGAGGCGTTTCAACAAGATGGCGCTACATGCCACAATAGCCATAGCGATTCTATGGCCATCTTGAGGGAAAACTTCGGAGAACAAGTTCATCTTCAAGAAATGGACAAAAGTAAGTTTGGCCATCTTGGTTGATCATGGGCGATTCCACGCCTCTGCGACTATTTTTGTGGGCTGAGCGTCAAGTCGAAAAGTCTACAGAAATAAGCCAGCATTACTATTCCAGCTTTGGAAGACAACATTTCCAAAGAAATTCGGGCTATTCCGGCCGAAATGCTCGAAAAAGTTGCCCAAAATTGGACTTTCCGAATGGACCACCTAAGACGCAGCCGCGGTCAACATTTAAATGAAATTATCTTCAAAAAGTAAATGTCATGAACCAATCTAACGTTTCAAATAAAGAACCGATGAGATTTTGCAAATTTTATGCGTTTTTTTTTTTAAAAAAGTTATCAAGCTCTTAAAAAATCACCCGATAGATATATGCCTCTGTACTTAAACGGTGTGCAAATACCATATCACAATACCGCGAAATACCTAGGCATGACCCTGGACACAAAACTTAGATGGAGTGCACATGTCAAAAAGAAAAAAGAAGAATTAGAAATAAAATTCAAAAAATTGTATTGGCTATTGGGTAGAAACTCTGCATTATCCACATATAACAAAATTCTAGTCTACATGCAGGTGTTCAGACCAGTTTGGACTTATGGGATACAACTTTGGGGCTGCTCAAGCCCTAGCATTATTGCACAAATCCAGCGATTTCAAAACAAAGTTTTAAGATGCGCCGTCAATGCGCCTTGGTATGTTCGCAGTCACGATCTTGAAGGCGATCTCGGAATTGACTCAGTTGCTGCATCAATTAAAAAATGTGCAAAGTCTCATATGGAAAGACTTTCTGACCATGTGAACACTGAAGCCAGGGCTCTTGTCACTCGAAGTGAATGGAAAGAAAGGCTTAAGCGCAAAAAACCGTATCACCGTATCAGAGCACCATTAATTATTTTGTATTATACATTAAGCAAAACAAATTGTTCGTTAGTTTATTTTATGTTAACTAGTTACAATGGCATTGAAATAAAAAAAAAAAAATTGGGATCCTATTCTGGTGAACATATGTACCGCCGCATTACCAGAAAAATCATTACTTTTGTGGGAGCAATCACTCTCATCAAGAAGAAAATGCCCAACGTGGCAGCAGATGAAAGATTTCTTAACTACCCAATACGAAATTGCAGAAAGGGTAAACAAAAAAGTAGTCAGAACTAAAAACGTTCAACAAGACTTACATCGAAGCTTCAATAGACCCCAAGCCGGAAGCAACAGTAATTTAAACAGAAGCTTTTTCAAAACACAATCGTTCACATTTGAACAAAATAAATTCACGTCATGCAAACTATGTTCTGGAGGGCATAAGTTAAAAGCTTGCGAGAAATTTAAAAAAATGAATGGCACTGAAAGAAACAACTTTGTCAGGTCAAAAAGACTCTGTACAAACTGCTTGTCCTACTCACACAATCTTAATACTTGCGAAAGCAAATTTAATTGCGTATATTGCCACAAAAGGCATCATTCTATGTTACATCTCAATAACTTTCCCAACACATCTCATAGCAGCGCTTTTTCAAAAAAAGCCACGGGTTTAGTTGCAACAGCAACGCCCGAAAAAAAACCTCAAGAAAATTGCCAAGAGACACCATGTTGTTCAAAGGCATTATAAACTCAAACGCTACACAGCGAAAATCATAGTAGAGTACTACTACCCACGGCAGTTGTCTCCGTCGAACATCGAGGAGAACTGTTCAAACTAAGATCCCTAATAGACCAAGGATCGCAACGATCATTCATAGCGTCTAGGGCACAAAATAGGCTAAAACTGCCAACAAAACATGCCAACTATGAAATTACGGGAATGGGCGGACGAGTAGTACAAAACTCAAGTAAAATTTGCCCCATTACCCTAATTTCCCTCAAAGCGGATAAGCGCATTCAAGCAAATGCTATTGTCTTACCGCAACTAACAAACATGCTTCCAAGCTATCAAATAAATAGCAAGCATTGGAATAAAATTTCACACCTGTCGCTAGCAGATCCCAACTGCAACACACCAGCTCAAATATACGTCCTAATAGGCAGAGACCTTAAACCGCAAATCATATTAGAAGGTGTTGAAAAAATTTCGAAAACACTACTTGCGCAAAATACTATTTTCGGATGGGTCCTAAGTGGACTAGTTGCGGAGCCAGTCACAACAATGACCACTCAAGTTGAGGAAGTCTCAAATGACTACCTCAATTCACAATTGAGAAAATTTTGGGAGTTAGAAGAACTCCCCTCCATTTCAATTACAACACCAGAAGATCAGTATTGTGAAGACCTTTACAAAGCCACAACTACTAGATCAGGAAATGGTAGATGTCGTACGACTACCACTAAAACAACAATTTCCAGACACACTCGCCTTAGGTCACTCTCGCACCTCTGCAATACAGCAAATTCCAAGTATGGAAAAAAAACCTACTTAGAAAAGGTGAGCTTAAACAGGATTATGATGGTGTCTTAGAAGAATACCTCCATTTAGATCACATGGAGGAAGTAAGCCCATGTGAAAAAAATCATAAAAAGCAAATATTACTCATTCTACTTGCCACATCATGCAGTAGTAAAGCCTGGGAAAAAAACAACAAAAGTCAGAGTTGTCTTCAATGCCTCAAGTACCACGAGCTCGGGTAATTCCCTAAATGATATTCTATTTACGGGACCCACACTCTAACCAGATTTAATGCTCCTCATATTGAACTGGCGTATATACAAATACGTATTCAATGGGGATGTCGAAAAGATGTACCGACAAATACTCGTACATAAAGATGATCAAGATTTTCAGCGGATTATTTTCCGAAAATCTGCCAATAGTCCACTACGCGACTTTAAATTGAAAACAGTTACTTTTGGCGTAAACTGTGCCCCCATATCTACACGAACTGGCAGAAGACACAAAGCCAGAATTTCCACTGGCAACACAAGTCTTAAAAACGCAAACGTATGTAGACGATATCCTGTCTGAAGCCACAGTCTTCCACAAGCATACGAGACCTTATCACAGGTAATAAATGCCCTCAATACAGCAGGATTTCCTTTAAAAAAGATCACAGCCAATCACCCAAATATTTTAAAAAATATTCCAAAAGACAATTTGTTGGATACTAATTTCCTTATATTTGAAAAGGAAAGTACAACAAAAACACTAGGCATCCAATGGAATGCGATATCGGACCAGTTTTCATACACGACTGAATCCATATCCGCATTATCCGCTAGTACAAAACCCCAAATTCTCTCCTCTGTGGCAAAACTTTTTGACCCCGCAGGATGGCTTTCGCCAGTTATGATACAAGCGAAAATCCTGATAAAAGAATTATGGGTAGACGGAACCGACTGGGACGAACAAGTGAAACCTCTTCGTTTAAAAAAATGGTCCCAGTTCGCTAATAATTTGAACGTCATCTCGAAGATACAAATTCCACGGTGGGTAAACTATTCCCCCGAATACAAAGTGGAACTACACGGTTTTTGCGACGCCTCTAAAAAGGCATATTGTGCTACTATTTATGTGCGCACACAAAACGATATTGCAACCGCAAGGTGCAAAAGTCGCACCTCTAAAAACGGTAAGTCTACCACGACTTGAACTCTGTGGCGCTCTGCTACTATTAAAGCTAGCTTCAATGGTGCAGACCCACTTAAATATGGCGAAATACAGATTATATTTATGGTCTGATTCCGAGATAGTTCTAGCCTGGTTAGAAAAACCACCACATGCGTGGAAAACTTATATTTCTAACCGAATATATGAAATACTTGACCTAATAGGATCAGCCACTTGGCGTCACGTAGCCAGTGCTGACAATCCTGCTGATTTAGGTACAAGAGGATGCAAACCTCTGCATCTCGCCACCTCCACTCTCTGGTGGAATGGCCCCCGATGGTTAACAGAATCTCCCGATTCTTTGCCACAATCGCCCATGCGCAACATACTTGCCCCAGAAAGTCGTAAAATCGACACTTATCATGCAACACTGGATGACACTGACATCCTTGAACGATTTTCATCGTTCCCCCGAGCCCTATGGGTAGTTGCCTATATGCTCAAGTTTTTAGAGCGGTTCAAACTTAAGGTTAAAGGAGCAACTTATTTCCATTGCGATAAATTGACGCACCAAGACTTACAAAAAGCAAAGGTCGCTCTTATCGCATCAACCCAAACGCGCTACTTCGGCCGCGACATAGAATTACTATGAGAATCGAAGCCTATTAATAAAAAGAGCCCACTGTTAGTTCTAAACCCATTTCTAGATACGAAGGGTTTAATTCGCGCGAATGGTCGGCTTGCTAATTCAAGCCTAACGTACAATGAACGCCACCCTATAATCATACCAGAGAGGTGTCCGTTTGCCACGTTATTTATTAGATATATTAACGTACTAATGCTCCACGCCGAACATCGCCTCATGCAACATATGGTCCGCCAAGAGCTGTACATACCCCGCCTGAAGCCCCAAATAAAGAAGTGCATTTTCAAGTGCAAAATCTGCACTATGCATAAGCAGAAAATGCGATCGCAGATTATGGCAGCACTTCCACCTGAACGCTGCAATTTTGCTCTGCCTTTAACCACTACAGGTGTAGATTTTGCTGGGCCTTTTATGATAAAGGCATCCTTGCTAAGGTCTCCTACCCTCATGAAAGGCTATGTGGCTGTTTTCGTCTGTTTCACGACAAAAGCAGTACACCTCAAACTGTGTACGAATCTGACAAAGGAGGCTTTTCTCGCGGCATTCGCTCGCTTCGTCGGACGACGCGGCTTTCCATTAAAAATCATGAGCGATAATGGGAAAACTTTTATCGGAGCTCAAAGAGCTACCGAAAAACAGTTTGTGGATTTCATGAAACAAGTCTCACCGGACATTGTACAAAAATATGCTCCCCAAGGTATCAATTGGCAGTTTATCCCCCCAAGCGCTTCACATATGAGTGGCTTATGGGAATCTGCCGTAAAAAGCTTCAAATCTCATTTTAAAAAGATAGCTGGCAACCATAAATTTAATTACGAAGAATTCACGACCCTCACTCTCACACTCTCGCAAGATCCCTCAGACTTTACTGCCCTCACATTAGGGCATTTTCTTAAAGGAGCGCCCATTCTGGCCACACCTGAGCCAGGCGTGGAGTCGCTTTCCTTATTAAGTCGTTGGGAAAGAATAAAAGTTCTCCATCATGACTTCAGTCGCCGATGGAAAGATGATTATTTAAAGGACCTCCACAGAAGGTACCGATGGAAAATCACAGAAAATGCGCCTAAGCTTGGAGATTGTGTCTAAATCAATGACGATTGTCTCCCCCCTACCGAATGGCGGCTTGGCCGCATAGAGAACGCTAACCAGACCGCTCGTTAAATTATGCTTTTTGCCAACCGCAGATAAAATCGCAACGTAACCGCAACTAAAAAACAAAGAAATTAACAAAGAAATTCATAAAAAAAATATAATAATGAACTCACCCACTATAAATAAATACTCACCAAAACTAAAACAAAAAAAAAACTGGTCGATCCACATGACGACTCATTCGTGCCACATCACGTGGTACCAGCGCCCATATGATTATATGTATACACAAATATATATAATACTTAACCATACTATTTTCTTAATAGATTAATATGGACGCCGAGATGCCAATTGCGCCTACGCCCACTGTGCGTTCCGCCGTCACGGTTCCGCGTCCTAGAGCTACCCCAGTAGCAGCGCCGCGCACAACCATCGCTGCCCCACCTCCCCGAGAGGCTCCATCGGCTCCACGCAGTGAGCCGCAAGCAATAGCTCCAGCGCAGCCACAGCGTCAATGCGTGCTGTGTCGACGACGACATCGGTTGCCACACTGTGGCATCTTCAAGGGGATGACACCTCAGCAACGCCAGCAGGTCGCCCAGGCCCACGGCCATTGTTTGAATTGCCTGGCGCCTACCCATCTAACGCGCGAATGCACCACCGGGTATCAGTGCCAGGTGTGTATGGGTCACCATCACACGATGTTCCACCGCAGTACCGGACCTGACGTCGAACGTCATCATGCCCCTCGCGGCCGTACTGCCAGCCGACGACTCCCGCGATCGCAACCGCGAAGGCAAGCCTTCCCTTCGGAGGAGTCCCGCGCCTGGCGCCATCATCACCATGCCACCCCGCCTCGAAGGCGCCATCCTAGGCCGCAAGCGCGTCGTAAGACAGGTCTCAGCAACGTTGTTGCAACACTGCAGCAACTTCAGAGGCTAGATACTCACCTAGGGGGCCCAGAATGTATACATGAGCATCCTCCCCCGGACATCTTCACATACACCACACTATCACACCACATCAACTCAACTTCACAACACTGACACGCACCGTCACCATACTCACCTCACCAATCATCACAGCTTACAATCCACATTCCACTACACACCAACCACCCACATCACACCAGCTGATTCCACACACAAAAGGAGATCAGCAACTCACATCGTTTGCGACTTCCACAGCGACTTGAACCACCTGTGCGATAACCTTTTTTCGGCCTCTTCGATCGGTGTGCATTTTGCTTTTTTTCTCGCGAGTTCTTCGCTCCATGCTCGACCGGAATTTTACGTCATCTTATATAAATTAATACATATACAGATTATTTATATTGTTCGTACATCATTTTTAATAAACCCTATAGGGACGTTGACGATTTTGTACAACCCTACGCGTGTGCATAGACACTAACCTTATTTTGTGAGGAAAACTAGTGGTGGTGTAAAAGGTGAGTACAGAGCAGTCTATTACAATATGCAAGAGAAACCAGCTTAAAAAACTAAACAAAACCCATTGCATTTCACAGATCCTTAGCGGATAAAAAGCGCTTTGCGATTACCAATATGTAAACCAAGCTATAATTGAATTAATTAGTGAAGGAACAATATTTCTTTCAAATTTTATTGGAAATATTAGTTATAATAATATATCTTTTAAACTAAATGGTACTTTTCTCACAAACTTCTTTAACGAAACTATAACTTTGAATAACGTTAGTTACACAAACTGGCAAACAAGTTCCTACCAAATCTTACCCGCAATACTTCAGAACAACCTAACGGAAAATGAAATTAAATTAGACTTAAACTATTTACATAAACTACATTTAAATAATGTAAATGAACTAGAACGAATAACATCAAAAAACATAATTTCAATTAGCTCAGGTTTGCTGTTTTGTTATAATTATTGCTTATGTCATCATTATAGGGTATATAGAAATAGGTACCAGTAAGAAAGAATTCGTACATATGTAAGTTTATAGTAAATAAGCAAATTCTGTATAAAAGAAATGTGTTTAATAAAGAAAGTTGAGTTCAACTTCACCATTCAAAACAGCGTGTTATTAATCATCTGGTGGCAACCATTAACTGGCGCCCGAGAACTTTAAAAAACTTGAAGTTGCCTACACCAAAAGTAGATATTACTGCTGCTGTTATTTCCAATTGCTATAAAAACAAATGAAGTAATTGTTTGCAAATTATTTTAAAAAATATCACATAAAATTCACTTACCTTCTTGTTGTACGAGCCTCCTTTACAATGGTACGATATCGAATGACATGCGTCTTTCAATCGTTTTTTTATTAACCTTTTTGGGATTTTCTTTTGGCGCTATTCACAATTATGTTTTCTCCTTCGCACTCATTCAAATAAATCAAGAAATGAAAAAATAACCCGAATAGTGCCAAAAGAAAATCCCAAAAACGTGTGAGGCGAAATCTTCACGCGGCCTATGATAATCTAACCACTTTTTTTACTACTTTTCAACCACTCCCACCAAAACTGCTGACAGCAAGTTAAAGTTGAGAAATATCGTATAAACATTCTCATCAAAACTGCTAACAGCATTAAGTGCACAAGCATAAATAAAAAACGATTCATATAGCTGTAACAGGAGACATTAGCTTTAAGCTTAGAAATTATGTTATGTTATATTGAATATTAAGAACAAAGGGCAGAACGATTTTGGCATTCAAGCAGATAACATTGGTTGTATTATTAATTGGGACCGAGCAAAGAACAGCAAGAAAATTAAGGGATTTTGGAGGAATACCACTCATAATCAGATATATCTAAAGCAACAATTAAAAACATAATCATCGGAGGCAACTACAGTAGCAGAAATAATTATAAAACAACAAAACCATCAATAACGGCAACAAAAGCAACAGAAGCAGAAGAACCAAATAAGAGTAAGACAACAAATGAATATATATATATATGTATATACATGTTTAAACTGTAACGATAAAATTTTTAAAAGTAATATTAACTCTAAGCTCATGTGCACATATGTATATATATATTTGTGAATTTGTGAATACGGTAACATAAAGTTGTGAAAAACAAAAGCAAGATGTATATATATTTTTTTTTAATATAAAAATTTTAAGTGCCAAACAAAAGAAATTTAAAAAGAAATAAATATAATTTTTTATAAATATTTTAAAATTTTTGTAACAAGAAAAATTAGAAAGTGAAAATGGCTACAAGTTCAGATGAAGCATTAGCTCGACTAATTTCGGTACATAAAATGAGTTTGAAAAGAGAAATAGAAAATTTAAAATTACAAGTTAGAAATTTGACAGATGTTCATAATGTGGTCGAATTCGAGCCACAATCCATAGATATAACAATAAGATGTGAGGAAAAATTGGATATAATAAGATCGCTTCCCGAATTTAATGGGAAAGGTTACGTAAGTTGGCGAGAAGCCGCTACTAGTACTATGATTTTGTACGAAAAAGGGAGTCGGAGATATTATGCCGCCCTAACAATTTTAAGAAATAAAATAATTGGTGAAGCAAACGATATTTTGACAAATCACGGGACGGTCCTGAATTTCGACGCGATAATTAGCCGATTAGATTTCGCTTATGCAGACAAGAGACCCCTGCATATCCTTGAACAAGAATTAAACTTAATAAGGCAAATGAATATGAACTTGATTGACTATTATAACACAGTAAATTCTCAATTAACTTTAATGATTAACAAAACTATAATGACACATGGTAATAATTCGGACATTACCAAAGAATAGAACAAAAGACATCGCGCTGATGCATTAAGGGTTTTCATTACGGGACTCAACGCTCCTTTAAATAATATAATAATGTCACTAAATCCGACCGATCTGCCTAATGCTTTAGCGAAAGCACAGGAAATGGAATCCAATCAAATTCGTATACAATTTGCTAACACTTACAGTCTACAGAGACAAAATAACAATTTTTCTAATAACAAACCCACCTCCAGGCAGTATAATAATAACAACCAATATCCTAATAATTTGAGATTTAATCAAAGACCACAGCAATTTAACAATAACTATAATAACAGATCACTCGGATTGCAAAACCAATCCAAACCAACACCCACGCAAATAGATACTTCCGCCCAATTTAGACAATCAACTAACAGCATCCTCGCCAGCAGTCACATCGCCTGCTCCAGCTTTTCCTGCTCTCACTTTAAATTTTTCTTCCTCGCCATCACCTCCATCTTCTTCCTTATCTCCTCCCATTTTATCTTCTCCCATGCCATCTCCTTCTTACATCCCTCCTGAGAAATTGACTGCAGCGAAGATGCTTGGGGCAGTGCTAAAGAAAATGGAGGCTAGAAAAAAGCGAGAGGAGGAGGCCATTGCTCTACAAAGGGCAATTGTAGAGCAAAATGTGCAGATGACAGGGGTGCTGACCGAAAAGACAAAAGCACTAACCTCGCTGTCAGGTTATGTCTAAATTGTCAGAGAAATTAGATAAGTAACAATAAAAATTTAAAAAAATAAAAAAAAATAAATAAAAATGTAAAAAATTAAAAAAATTAAATTAAATAAAATGAATTATTTAATAAATAAAATAAAATAAATGAATTATTTAAACATATGTAGATGTCTTTTTATTAATCCCTTAGAGGAAGTGAAATGTACAGAGACAGTAAGTAACTTACATATACATATGTATGTATATACTTATATTTAAGTACATAACGCCACTGGAAATATATACATACATATATGTATATTATAAAGACAAAGCAACCTACCTAAAATTGGGATTTTCGAAAACAATTTCGGTCTCTTGTAATTCTTCTAAAACTTCTTCGAAGCCAAGGTCTGCAGCCACACCATGCTTCAGTAAAATGTTGTGAAGAATTGTACACGCGTAAATAATCAAAGACGCTTTTTCAGGGCTGTAATGAAGAATGCGGTGTTTTGAGAGGCACCGAAATCGTGACTTCAAAACACCAAAGGCTCTCTCAATGGTATTACGTGCTTTGGCGTGCAACTTATTGTAACGCACTTCCCTTGCATTTGAAGGTTCAGCGACTGGCGTTAACAGCCATGGCTCCAATGGATATCCTTGATCACCTAACAACCACGAATCACTTTGCGTGTTATAGGTATTTGTGAGGTGCATACGTGTTGGCGACGTGGTCCAAATACCAGAATCATGGCAAGACCCGGGATATCTCGCGTTGACAGCGGTGAACAGAAGTCGATGATCACAAACCTGCCAAAAATGCAAATATATCAATATGTATTAATAGAAATATTGGTTAATAGTTTGTATGATATATAACATTACGTACTGCTTCTACATTAAGGCTGTAAAATCCTTTCCGGTTCATAAAAAGTGAAAGAGGAGTAGTGGCGTCTGTGCTTGAGGGTGAAACAATCCCAATATGGGTACAATCGATTGCGCCGATTGTGCCCTTGATCCCAAATTTCGTGTAAAATCTTTAAAAAAAAATGTATTTATTTATTTATATTTATTTTTATTTATTTATCTTACCCCTTCTTTGTATCCGAAACATCCTGCGCGCTTGAAGGGAAACAAATTTCACTGCCCTTAACATCCACAATTAATTTCGAAATAAAGTGCAGAGCTCTAGACACAGAGGGCTGGCTCATAGAGAGCATATAACTATTACCAACGCATTTTTGGTAAGAGCCATGCCCGTAAAAATATAAACACGCCAGGAAACGCAGATAAAAGGTATATTTGACTTCTGTACATCATGCGGCACCAATTCACTTATAAGAAATTTACATAGCGATTTTGGGAATCGAAATGTATTAATAAATGTTGTGTCCTGCATACTAAAAGGATCGCTTTTGTTTCGCAAACCCTTTAACACTTTCCTCCTACCGCCCGATTCCTCCTCCTCAACAATTGCCGCATATACAAATAATAGTTCCTCCATGCTAATTATAACACTCAATTCTCAATTTTTTTAAAAATGTAAAATATTGATTTAAAACAAAACAAACACTGATGTTTTCTATTATGATGGCTGCTTTCACACGTCACAGATATTTGTGATAATAATTCGCCAGAATAAGGTAACCCTCACTATAGTGAGAAACATCACTGTAGTGAGGTTGGTGACTTTTGTGAGGGCATGAGAATAGGGCTGTAAAAGTTCTAATAGATACAGGGGCAACAAATTGCTATTGCACACCGAATATTTTACCCAACAGACAAAGGTTGGAAATTGCAAATCGTGTGAAAACAACAAATGGCTTTGCGTTGATTACTCACTATTACAATGCACACATTTTTGGTTACCTAACACGTTTTTATGAAGTTAACAATTTGCAAAGCGATATGCTAATAGGGATGAATTTACTCAGTAAAGCAGGAATACAACTAAATTTTAAAGATAACAGATTCCTAAGAAATAATTGTAAAAATGAAGAGAAATTCTATACACTCAGCGAAACAAAATTAGGACAAATAAATAATATAAAAGATGAAAATTTAAATGCAGAAAAAATAAGAAAAATAAAACTTAAAATCTTAAAAATCCACGGTAACATAAATACAAATTTACCGTTTAGAACTGATGTTAAGGCCGAAATAAGAACAGTCACAAATGCACCAATATAAAGCAAACAATACCCCTAACCTCTTTCTACGAATGCGTTTGTGAATAAGGAAGTTAAGAAAATGTTAAAAGAAAACATAATTAGGGAAAGTAAAAGTCCTTATAATTCACCCATTTGGTTAATACCCAAAAAGGCAATTAACGAAGACGGATCACCCAAAATGAGAATGGTGATTGACTATAAAAAATTAAATGAAAACACAATAACTGATAGATATCCTATTCCGGATTGCAATGTCATATTGGCAAACTTGAGGAAAGCTAAAATTTTTTCTACCATAGATCTTGAATCAGGCTTCTACCAGATACCAATTAAAGATAAAGACATTGAGAAAACTACGTTTTCGATTAACAACGGCAAGTATGAATATGCCCGAATGCCTTTCGGATTGAAGAACGCACCTTAAATTTTTCAGAGAGCTATGGACAACATACTTCGCCAATACGTAGGAAAACTTTGTCTTAACTTTGTTTACATTGACGATATCATAGTATATTCTAGCAATGCTGACGAACACTATGATTATTTAGAGAAAATAATAAATACCTTGCATAAAGCTCATATGAAAATTTCACTGGAAAAAGCCGAGTTTTTCAAGACCAGTGTTGAATTTTTGGGATACAAGGTTGCCCATAATATAATCATGACGGATGAAAAGAAAGTAGAAACCATTAAAGAATATCCTATACCAAAAACTTTACGACAGTTAAGGAGTGTTTTGGGAATGACCGGGTATTATAGAAAGTTTGTGCGAAATTACGCACACATTACTAAACCATTAACTAAATATTTGCAAGGAGAAAATGGTAGAATATCACAAAACCAATCAAAAAAAGTCGTAATAGAATTAGATGATGAAGCCTTAAAAGCAGTAGCGAGATTAAAAAATGAATTACTGCAACAGGTTGAACTCACTCAACCAGATTTTAAAAAAAAATTTATATTAGCTACTGATGCATCAAACGATGCAATAAGAGCCGTCTTGTCACAAGACCGAAAACCAATAACCTTTTTATCCAAAACATTAAACTCAACGGAAAAAAATTATGCTACAAATGAAAAAGAATTATATGCCATTGTCTGGGCATTAAAAAACTTAAGAAATTACTTATATGGAGTTGCTGATTTGGAAATTCACACGGATCATCAACCCCTTACTTTCGCTGTATAGAATACGCCCCAAAAATAATTTATAAATCTGGAAATACTAATTATGTAGCAGATGCATTATCCAGACAGTTTTTGAATAATAATATTTTAGAGGAAAATAATAATGAAAATATCGAAGGAAGCGAAGAAGATAACCCCACTGAAACAATGCATTCAGCACCAAGCTTAGATATTTTTCACATAAAAACTTTAAATAAAACCTTAAACTCATTCCCACAACAAATTGTAGTGAGCAACTCAAGGGGTAACGAACATTTTAGAACAAAAACTTTTAATACCTACAGGCACCACATACGGTATAAAGATTTAGAATTTTTAAAACAAATCATTTCGGCAAGAGTAGATAAAAACCTTTTAACTGGGGTAAATTGCACATTAGAAGAATTACATGAAATTAAGCGAATTTTGCGAAACAGAATTGCAAAGAAAGTTTTCCATACGGATATAATAGCTATTGATATTTCTAACGAAGATGATCAGGAAAAAATAATTAGACAAACACATACAAGAGAGCACAGATGTTATAAAGAAAATTTAAAACAAATTTCTAAAGATTACTACTGGCCGATAATGAAGAAACAATTTAAACAATTTGTAAGGAATTGTGAAATCTGCAACAAAAATAAATACGATGGACACCCTATAAGGGTACCGATTGGAGAGGCTCCAATTCCGAAAATAGAGGGGGAACAAATATATATTGATATATTTTTTGCATCAAATTTAAAATTCCTTACTCTAATGGATGCATATTCCAAATTTTTAATAGTTAAACATATCGAAGACAAAACTAAATTGTCAGAAAAAGTATTAGAAGCCCTTCAAAGTTTCCCAGAAGTAAAAATGATTACATGCGATAATGAGCCCGGATTCAGCTCAGCTCAATTCAAATCCTTCGCAGATAGAAATAAAATTAAAATGAATTATTGCGACCCTAGACATTCAACAACAAACGGACAAATAGAAAGAATTCACTCAACAATAATTGAAATTGCAAAATGCCTAAAAGAGGAAATGGAATTAATAAATGATGTTGAAATTATAATACGCGCGGCACAATCATATAATCAAACTGTTCATTCTGTAACGGAAAGAAAGCCTTTTGAAATATTATATAATAAAATTAAGCACAATGATTTAACCGAAAAATTAAAATTAGTTCAAAGTCAGATGCTTAATTATAGAAATAAAGGCCGTAAATTAAGATCATTCAATGAAAATCAAACGATTTACGAAAAAGGAAATAAATTGCAAGGGAAAATAAAACCTAGATATTAGAAACAAATAGTTAAGCAAGATTTAGGAAATAAGGTTATGATTCAAGAGAAAAATAGAATTATTCACAAAGATAACATAAAATCTTAAATTTTATAGATAAGACATAATGATGAAGATTACGATACTCTTTTTGGTAATACCTCTAATCGCGGCCCAGATAGAAATAGTAGACTTGAACCATGGAATGAAATCAAACTAATCGAAAGATATGACAGAATATCATACTTAGTAAATACAACAATGTACAAAGGTCAAGTAAATAATTTGGAAAAATTACTTTTGAAAGAAGAAAATCCTAACCCTTTACTTATTGCTAAACTCAAGCACATTAGAATTCAAATAGATACTTTAACCACACATCACCAAAGGCAAAAAAAGGATTATTTAATTTTTTGGGAACAGGACTCAAATATATCTATGGAACTATGGACGAAGAAGATCGTGTAGAAATTGAAGGAAAATTAAATATTAATACTCAAAATGCACATAATGCAATTGAACAAATTAATAAACAACAAAATATTAATGAAAAATTTGGCAATGAAATAGAAACTGTAACTAATAGTTTAAACACCCATTATAAAGAATTTGTTGAAAATATGAAGAGTATTAAATCAGAACTTAAAGCTGTATCGAAAGAAAAATGGGACAATAAATTATTAGAAAATTTAATGTATATTGAAACAAATGTAATTAGAATAAAAGAAATCATTATGACTAGCCAAAACAATTTGTTAAGTAGAGATATTATTACAGATGAAGATATAACTAATTATAACGTAACTTTTGAAAAACTTAAAGAAATAAAAATTGTAATAGTTGCTAAAGATGAAAATATTGTAATACTGGTAAAGTTACCTCAATTTGGTAAAGAAATATATCAAATAATTCATGTACAACCAATACCAAATGCAAGACAACTGGAAATTTTTATTAAAGAAAACGAGGTATTGTCCATTAATGAGATTACTTATAAAAAAACAAAATTTAAGGAAGATTTACGGCTATATGAAGATCATTGCATTGAAAATATTTTTAAAGGGAAAATGCACTGCAATTATGTAATAAATAATAAAACCAATATCATTGAATTAGACTCAAATCATATATATATAATCAATGCAATAAACGAAACAGTTAGTCACAATTGTGATTCAAATAACTTTACCATAAATGGTAACTATTTAATCCGATTTGAAAATTGCGATATTAAAGTAATGGGAAAATTGTATAAACATAATAAACCAATGTCAATTCAAATTTTACCAAACCCGGTGAAGCTTATTAATGTAACAATAATGAAAGATATAACAATGGAAGAAATTCATTTTGATCAAATTGAAAACATAAAACAAATATCAGAATTAAAATATGAGGCTAACAAATCTAAGGCCATAAATTAAAGTTTAATAGCTTTGATACTGCTAGTATCAACTATTATAATAATTTGTAAATTCAAAAACAGGAAAAATAAGTTGGAAGTAAAAATTAAACAAGTTCCAACGCAACCTGTTGACATCGCATATATAAATGAAAGAATTAAATACTACTCATCTTTGAAATGGAGGCGATTCATTTAACAAAGGGGGGAGTTCAGAATCGTCAAATAAACACTCCCACCAAAACTGCTGACAGCATTAAGTGCACAAGCATAAATAAAAAACGATTCTAGTCACCGACTAAACCTCGTACTGAGCAGTTGAGTTAGCGTCTTTCTCTGAGTTTATAGCTATTCATATAGCTCTCTTTTGGTGTTCTTTTTTTTGCACTACGGTCTGCTTACTTAAGTAACGCGATTAATACGTATTTTAAGTGAGAAATATAAACCAATACTTATATCAGTGTATTATAATTTTTCCACTATGCCCCCGGCGGGCTTCCAGTTCGGGGACAACAGGTTTGCTGCGCTGGCCCAAGGTCCCCAACCAAAACGTAAAAAATCCTATCAAAAACTGCAAGATGCTTTTCCTGACTTACCGCCAATAAAAATTGATGACCCAAAGTATATTGTGATTAAATCCGACGAGAATTCTACACCCCTTTCGAAGGTTTCTTGTTTTCGTGTTTACAACGCCTTACTTACCGTGAGCAAAGATATAAACAAAATTAGTGAATTACGCGACGGCAGTCTATTACTGCTAGTGAAAAATAAGCAAGTAGCAGAAAAGTTTATAAAAACGAAATGTCTTTTCAACATTGGCGCTGTTAGCGCTAGCTATCATCAACATCTTAATTGTAACAAAAGCACCATTTATGCACCGTTTTTAAACGATGTGCCTGAAAGTGAAATAATAGAAGGACTGAGTTCTTACGAAGTTTCCGCGGTTTATAAGTTCACTCGCAAAGTTGAAGGTGTTATAAAGCCTACTGGTGTTATGCTAATATCATTCAACAGTTATTCCCTTCCAAACAAAATAAACATCGCATGGAGGATGACCTCTGTGCGACCATACGTGCCTAATCCAATGCGCTGCAGGTCATGCCAGAAATTGGGTCATACGCAAAAACATTGCAAAGGTTCCCCAACATGCGAAATTTGCAATTCTCCTTCTCCACACGATAATGACTGCATCCGAGTTATGTGTGCGAATTGTTCTGGCGAGCATCGCTCTTCGGACTATACGTGTCCAAAGTATATGCAAACCAAAGAAATTTTAAAAATAAAGACACTAGAAAAGTGCAGTATGCAAGTATAGAGAAAATACTTCCCTCCCTTCCCTTACTGCTAGCTTTGCACATGTGCTTCAACCTACAAAAGAGGTATCCTCTGTAACCACCACACCAACAAAAATTTCAGCCATCAACAATTTCACAAAATCTAAAAATACTCATAGAATTGCCGACAATGACTTGCCTAGTACATCAAAACAAAACGCAGAGGTCACCTCTGCACCCAACTCATCAATAAACTCTTTAACTAGAAATAATCACTCATCAAACGCCAACAACAAACATATTTCCATCAACAAGCCTGCTTCGATCAGTTCAGACTACAACAACGTCTCACATTCAGCTAAAAATATCAGCGACAACTGTACCCAACAAGCCTCTTTCTTAAATCCCAAACTTTTCAGTCCAACAACAGCCTCTCTCATTTCTAACTTAAACAACTCCTTAAACTCGCTCAATAAATATACTGACTTCAACAACACTACTACCAACACTACCGTGCAGTCTAATCCACCTAATCACGAAAATCTCTTTCCAACAACAAGCAATTCCAACGATAATCAATACTCTACTCAACATACTGAACAAATAGAAATTGACTCTGAATAAATACGCTTAGCTTTTACTCTCTTTTGAACTAGTACCAAATTGGTGACACTCAGCTTCAACTGACTGCTCTTACGAGTTGATATTCTAGCTCTCTTCTGTTTCCCTTTTTTCTTTTTTTCCTACATAGATCTTATGATTCCAGTATTGCAATGGAATTTAAACGGCTACACTAATAATTACAATGAGCTTCAATTATTAATACAAGACCATGCCCTAGCTATTATACTCTTAAATGAAACTCACATCTCTTTCAACTTGTCGGCTTTTACTCCTAAGCAGTATATTGGCATGTTTCACAATCTTCCACATATTAGCACAGGTAAAAGAGGCATTGCGATTCTCATAAGGAGAGATATTTCACACAAAATTAACGCCATTCAATCCAACTTGCTGGCTATGTCGATCGAAATTATCTTACTTAAAAAATCACCATTATCTGCACCTATATTGCACCGGATGAACATTTTACCAGTACAGACATCGTGCAATTAATCAACCAAGCTGCTGCTCCTTTAATTTTCGCTGGTGATTTTAATGCATGGAGTCCACTATGGGGCTCTCCAATAGCCAACAAGAAGGGCAAATGCATTGAAGACGCTTTACTTTCCCCTAACTTAATATGTTTGAATAACGGATCCGCGACACACTTTTCCACTCACTCCACTTTTTCCCATGTAGATCTTACAATGTGCACCGACACACTTGCCACAGAGTGCGAATGGAGTATACTCGATTACCTGCATGGAAGCGATCACTTCCCCATTGTACTAAAATTGCACCTAGGTTCAACAACTAAAAACCACAAAATAAATAAGGTATTCAAAACTGATTACGCTGATTGGGAGAAGTTTCAGACACATTGCGAGATAAATAGCAATAATACCACAATATCTGACAACCCTAACCAAGAAAGTGCGAGGTTAACAAAAATTATCCGTTCAGCAGCGAATGTTAGCATTCCTCATACAAAGCCAACAGCAAGTTCAAAGAGTGTTCCTTGGTTGAATAAAGAAATCGCTGAATTGCGGGCAAAAAAACAGACAGCTTGGTATGAATACAAACGCGCTCGATCACTAGTCAACTTAATATCTTTCAGGAAAGCCAATGCTCTTTTCCGTCGTTCCGCGAAACAGGCCAAGCGTAAATGTTTTCAGGATTTCACAAGCAAAATAAATCCTTCGTCTAGTCCTAAGTTAATATGGAACGCTTTAAAAAAACTTTCTGGAGTGCCTAGAAATCTAACCATTCAATGCGTAAAGGGGCCAACAGGTTTGGTAACCAATCCATCCGATATTTCCGAGTTATTTGCAAACCACTATTCTGAAACAAGCTCAGATATTTCATTCAGCACACAGTTTCAAACCTTTAAAACCACCACACTGTCCGACACTTCCTACTCTGTCTCCCCTCTTTCTTTTTCTGCTAAACAAATAGAAACCAGCATTTCACTGTCTGAATCCGAGTTCGTTGCATTTACCGTTAAGGGTAAGTCCCCGGGGCAAGATAAAATTTCTTATCCAATTATCAGACATATGCCGAAAAGTCTCAAGCTCCGATTGGTAAAGCTTTATAACAAAATTTTCAATACTGGTGTCTACCCCCAATTTTGGAAAACGTCCTGTGTTATACCAATACTTAAACCACACAAATCCTCCGATGAACTTGCTAACTATAGGCCGATTTCCTCCTTCCATGTATGGGCAAAATTTTGAAAAGATCGTAGCTAACCGCTTGATGTGGTATGCTCAGCGAAACAAGTTCATATCACCGAATCAAGTCGCCTACAAAAAAGGTCAAGGCACGTTAGATGCTTTAATCCAACTAGACTACTTCATTACTAACGCTTTGTCCAGCAAAAACCACGTGTCCGTACTATCTCTGGACTTTCACAGAGCTTTCGAAAAATTGGAGCCCATATTATTATTCGACAACTTAGAAAATGGAAAATAGGCCAGAATATGATACGTTTTATTACTAACTTTCTCACAAACAGAAAACTCAAAGTCAACGTAAATGGTTTTCTTTTTTCAACGCTCCCGCTTTCTAATGGTACGCCGCAAGGCTCACCTCTTTCAGCCCTCCTTTTTATCATTGCTTTCGATGATATTAGTAGGATGATAAAAAATTACATAGGAGTTGAGCACCAGATCTATGCTGACGATGTCCTAATCTACACAAAAGTCTCTGACGTTAATTTAGCTCAATCCTTATTTACTAATATACTCGCCAGAATTGAGACTTGGTCCTAGACCTGGAGTCTGGTGCTTCACTTTCCTTAAACAAAACACATATCCTTCATGTATGTAGGAAGCAAAATTGCAACGGTATTTCACTAACCCACAACCAAACTAACATCGAATGTAAAACACAGCTGAAAATACTGGGATTAATTTTTGACTCTAATTATAATTTTAATGCTCACTGTAAATATGTCAGAAACTCGTTAATGTCACGATTAAATATTGTCAAATATCTCTCGTCTAAGCATTCATTTATTCATCCGAACACAATGTCAATGTTGTCAGAGCTTTGCTAACTTCAAAAATAGATTATGGGCTCCCCATCTATGGCAATTGCTCCAAAAGCAGTATCAACCTTTTAAATGCACCTTACCATTGCGCAATACGGCGAAGTCTCCGAGCCTTTCCAATCTCGCCAATAAAAACGATAATGGCTGAATCTGGTTTACCAACTATTCAAAATAAAATTATAGATTCTTCGCTTCAAATTCTTGCGAAAACGGCTGAGAACACCAACCCATTACTAAATACAACTAACACCCATGCCACGAAAAAAAGAAAAATTCCAAGAATACAATCGGCTATTTCGAGATGCTTAAGTTTCGCTGCACAAAATAATATTTTACGTAACGCAACACGCAAATTCACCACTCGACATCCTCCCTGTCTGATCAATGATAAAATACTACAGAATAAGCTTATGTTTTTGTCCAAGCAAAACACACCAAACGATGTCTTTCAACAAACCTTTGCTGGACTGGAATCTAATTACACAAATAATGGCTGGAGATTATTGTTTACGGATGGCTCCAAGTCCATCGATTCCACTTCGTTAGCAGATGTCACTGCCACAGGAGAAATTATTTGCAATTGGCTTCTTCCCTCAACGACCTCTGTATTCACCGCTGAAGGATCTGCTATCCTTCATGCAGTTAATTACGCAAAAAAGACTAAAGGAAAGTTATTCATCTGTACAGACAGCAAATCGTGTTTGTCTGCAATAACGTCTCCTTCCAATCGCAATCCCATAATAGAAGTTATCAGGGACGCGGTCATTGGTGCCCCTCAGAAAATCCAAGTAATGTGGATCCCTGGCCATGCTGGTATTACAGGCAACCACTTTGCAGACCTAGCTGCGAAAAATGTAGCCAGGACTCCTGCCTTAACATACTACGTCTCATCCAAGCAAGACATTCTTAACCTTATTAAGCACAAAAGGCATCAAAAAAACGCAAGCGAATGTAAAACATTTAAACATCACTACGCGGTCATAAACCCAGCCAGAAATCGTATAATGTACTCGTCAACAGTTCGAACTAGCCCAATGAAGACATATACTCGATTAAGGATTGGACACACTATCATAACACACGCCCACTTACTATCGGGTAAAAGCCCATCCATTTGCCCCCTTTGCGATGACACCGCTTCTTACTCACACTCTGTCCGATGCTTCACCCAACAGCCCACAACTCTGGCAACATTGATCTCATAAAACTACTAAGTGAACCTTCAGAAAAAAACGTGATGATTGTATATAGATTCTTAAAAACCAACGATTTGTTAAAATATATTTAAGCAACTTACATCTTTACTAACCCTTAGCAAATAGAATTTTTCACCTAGTTATAATTACAAGACGGCTGAAGGCCTCGTAGCCAGTGCTGCGTTTATGTATTTATATAATAAAACTCTTTTTGTTATATGAATTATTATAAATAAATAAATAAATAAAAAACGATTCATATAGCTGTAACAGGAGACGCTAGCTTTAAGCTTAGAAGTTATGTTATGTTATATTGAATGTTAAGAATAAAGGGCAGAACGATTTTGGCATTTAAGCAGATAACATTGGTTTTATTATTAATTATTTGGCATTCAAGCAGATAACATTGGTTGTATTATTAATTTGCAGTACATACCAACATACACATACATACATACATATATTTTATTAGATACTTAAGATTTCCGAAATAGCATGTAAAAGTGGCCATACACGACACACATGTGCGTTCGATCCGTATATGTGCGATTGCGAGTTACTCGTGTACGGGCTTGTGCGCATACTAATTCGTGTTCGAGAAAATGTTTGATTTTTTACGATCGGTGTGCATACATGTACTATTGTCGTGTATGGCACTGTGCGCACACAAAATCTCATTTTTCTCGTGTCCCCGAATAGGAAAGATCGCGGACAAACAATTTTCCACTTGCTTGTCGCACATTTCACTATTTGAAGAACGAACTCAAAAAGGATTTGTATGCCGTGCATGGCGAAACGATTTCATACAGATCGAACGCACTTGAGCGTCTCGACAGACAAAAATTTATTGTATACTAACTGTATTGCTGTGCGTATTGCCTGTGGAGAGAAATACTAATTAGTATGCCATATATTGAAAGCTAAGAACTGTTAGTTCAGCAGTTTGACAGATCAGTTTTAATTTCTATGAAAATATCGAAGAGGCAACACATCCCATTTGCACATATGCCGACCGCAGTTTCATATCGGTAATATTTAATTTAGTAGAGCGAGTATTAAGACGGCTGAGTTAAATTATAAAAATAAAGTACATTTTCAAAATAATTTAATACATTATTCCAAAAAATTAATATTTAGTTTAATATTTTTAATTTGCGGAAAAATTATACAAAATTAATTGGCGAATGAGCGAAGTCTTAAATTTAATCACCTTATACAAACATAAATAAAAATATCATAGTAGTCCGAAAACATGAATTATTATTTTTTCCAGAAATACAACTGTAGAAAAAAATATATTTCTCCTTTTTTTATTTTCCACATAAATTTTTTTCATCCATATAATAATCTCAACAGTTCAAGAGCTCAAAACATGCGTAGCATCATCTCGAACCTACATACCCGACGCCTTTTCGCAAATAATTATGTTATGAGAAGAAATTCCCACTTGCAATAGATTTGACAGTTAGTATGAATGCGAGATGCCCCGTAAGATTTAAAAATACAGCTTAGAAACGAGCTTTATTTTTCCCCACCAGTGGTAAGAATCTAAAGAATCTGATTTAAGTTTAAAGTTTGATATTACAACCATACCGTACGTGCCTAAAAGCAAATACATACTAAACATGTTTAAAACAAAAGCCTGTCTCAGCATTTACAGCTTGTATTCTGCGTTCTCGGGGATTACCAGAAGTACGCCAAAATACATGCAATCGCATATATGGTACATACGTGTATTATTCGCCTAGGGAGATGTTTAAAAACTCTACTCGGGAAAATCGCACTCCTAACAAAACGCCAAAATACATGCAATCGCATATATGGTACATACGTGTAATACTAGGCAAATTATTCGCCTAGGGAGATGTTTAAAAACGATACTCGGGAAAATCGCACCCCTAACAAAACACAACTCAATACACCACCGCCGATGACACCGCAACACAGCACCAACACAACTCACATCACCTGTACGCCAACCCACTCAACAAAAAGGATGGACACCGGGGTAGCTGACACACTATCGGCACATAAACATTCTCTTTATACATTTTGTATACTTAAGTATATTCGTTGTCCAAGTATAAGTTAATGTATTTATAAGAATTTAATAACCATTATAAGCACAATTTATACTGAAGTTACTGTTGCAAAAATTTTTACTCAAACTTGCACGGACGGACAGGCACACAGTCACCCGGATTTCAACTCAACCTGTCATCCTGATTTATATATATTTAACCCTAAAACTAACTCGATTAGTTTTATAGCGGAATTCTGTAAGCAATCTCTGGTCACTATTTGTGACATTTTGAAGTAAAGTCTCAATTTGTGACACATTCAAAATACAGTCTCTAGTCACAAATTTGTCAGCTGGTAGTAAGCAGGTCACAAACGTTTTAAGAAAAGAGAAAACAAAGAGTGGTCGAAGAAGTGGCAGCTTTTTTATTAATTTTGCAAACTTCTGAAAGGTAAGTATTGTTTAATAGCAATGAATTAAAAAAATATTATTAATTTCTTTCCAATAGAATTGCTAACAGAGGAAATTTGGCACAGGAAAAGTGAGGATCCATTTTTATTGGGGGAAACAATAATTTGTAAATATTTTCGTCGTCAGCGTTGGGACTTATGCAGAAATTGAAACCTCACGATAATCGTTTCCGAAAGTCAGCTATTCCTTTTGAGATTCGGGTCAGTTTTCATGCTTTTACATGAACTTTTTTTACTAAACATTGGTACCCTATTTTTAGTCAGCCTAGCATATCCATGTATGTATAAATTGTGATGGAACACAAAAATGTGGAAATAAGCTTCTAAAATGCAATACAATTAAATGGTGTAAAGTATATTTTATATGTCAGATAAATTAAAACAAATATATAAAAACATTAAAATATTTCTAGTTTCCATAATAAGTTTGGAATAAAAGGAGAGATTGGTGCTTTTGACTGCACCCATGTTGCAACAATTGAACCGTATTCGTCGTCTAACGTTATTCCACATGAATACATGAACCGAAAGGGTTACTGCAGTATTAACGTAGAAGCGGTAGGCTAAAATATTATTTTGATATAAGTAATATATTTACATATATATGAATTTTAGATTCGTGACGACAAACTTATTTTTCGCTATTTGAATGCTCGTTTTCCTGGCTCATGCCATGACTCTGGAATTCGGACAAAATAAAATTGATAAGGGAACATGTTTCTGGATCATTTAAGTTGCTTCTAGGTGACTCAGGATATCCACAGAAGCCATGGCTACGATACCAAACCCATCTGAAATTATTTATAACAAAATCTATATAAAGACCAGGAACATAATTGAAAGAGCCTTTGGTGTTTTAAAGTCTCGTTTCCGGTGCTTATCTTAAGAGCGGGTACTGGGTATACTTCCAAAATAAATAATTATCTTTACAAATAACTCCTCCATATATATTTTGATAAAAAATCTTTACTTTAACTCATTATTTCATTTATTTTTCAGATTTTTTAAATAATTATATTTACAAATATCTCCTCCATTTATATTTTGATAAAAAAAATCTTTAATTTAACTCATCATTTCATTTATTTTTTCAGACTTCATTAAATTTTTAAATTATAAAAAATTACTACTTAAATATATAATTGTCTATTTTTGGTTTAAAACCGCTTCTGCTAGTTTTAAAATTGCATTTGCCACTATTTTATTTACTTCTAGATATAAGCACTTTATATGCAAACATTTTATTTAATCATACTTCTAGTCTAATTGTTGGCACATCAGGCAGTCCATCCACCTCGGTCCCCCCTAAAGTCTCCATTGCCCGCTCTTCCAACTCTGATGATTCAGTTTTTTACATAGGCCCTCCACCTTTATTTACCTAACAAAAGCTAAAGAGCTACAAACGGTCAAATATGATCAGATGTTAGAGAGGTTGTTATACCCTTTATGACATTGCTACTTCTTCGCGGCTAGCTCTTTTTTGCGCGCTTCCAAAAAAATAACCCTGGTCGGTCAAACACCGGGGTGTATCAAATTTTTTTCACGTTGAATTTATTTTTGTTTATATTAGCTTGGTAACATTGATTATTTGACAGTTTGTAACTCATTTGTTATTCTTAAATAATCAGAATTCAACAAAAAGTTAAATGTATAATAAAAGCTTTTTTTGCACTATATTATATAAAATAAATGTGTACAAACGAATTAGTGATGTGTTAGTGGATATAAAAGTGCAAAACATAAGTGCAAAAGTAATTTTATATCGAGAAAATATGTACTTCAAATAGTGGTAATTTTCAACCTTAAACGCGAATATCTCGAAAACTATAAGCTTCCTGCGGCTATAACTATATTCTTGATCTGGAGAATCTTCTCTATCCAACCATACCCATTTTATTCCCGAAATCCTGGGACGGTATACTAAAGCCGACCCTTTGTGGGAGTTAGAGACAATTTTTGTGACTTGAGACGATTTTGCTTTTCTGTAAGTGACAGTCACTAAAAATTTGCGAGTTTCTCAACTGAAAACGATCAATTCTAACCATCTGTCACAATTCATTATTTAGAGATATAAGTTCACATATTCAAAAAGTATCATATGATGCATTAATATCTTATGATACAAAGCAATATAATATGACATCACTAAATCGCTGAGAGTGCGACACGTGTAGTGGCAACCTGTGGGAAGCGCAGCGTCAGCAAACTCCATACCCTTTGCAGCGGCAAACATAGGTCTAGAGTTAAGTATAATTAATTGTAAACTTTAGTTCTTAAGCGGAATTCAATAATGGAGCATAGCTCCCCGAAAACATTTTTTTTGTATAAAAACTAACTAAACGTTTTTTAACTAGCGCCCGAGCAGGGACCAGCGCGCGTAAGTAGTAATAGCCTGAAAACCAAAACGCAAGATTTTGCGAGTGGCGAACGGTAGTGATTGTGAATAAAAAAAAACAAAAGTCTGAAAATAAAAAAGTAAGGCTATGTGTGTCAAAAACAAAAAACTACAATAAATACTGCTCTGAAGAGCGGTTACATCGTAACACGTGGGATTTGGAAACGTCGAGAGACCTCAGTACCAGTAGAGAAAAGGACTACCCGGAACTTGTAAGGACATCCTACGGAAAGCTGGAAACCACTAGTGTAAGCTTATATAAAATATTTTTAGATTATTATAAAAAATGTTGATACTACAAAGAATACGAAATTAAATTGTTCAACCCAAAAAGAGAGAGAATCAAAAAAAGGTCTTAAACTAAAAGAAAAGAAATTTAAATTAAAGGAATCTAATTATTTGATATAAAAAGAGAGGAAAAAAAGTCCTAAATTAAAGTAAGCTTTTAAAAAAAATTGCTAAAACTATTGAAAAAGTGATTTATTATTTTACATAGAAATAAAAGGAAAGAGATAGAGTGCTATTGAAAAGGAAAATAAATTTAACTAATTGACTTAAAAAAAAAATATTAATATAATGCCAGAAACAGCTGAAGAATTAATTGAGCTACTAAACCAAATGAGGTTAGATTATGGGCAAACCAGCCATCCTTCAAAACCTTCCACCCATCCTTTAAACCCTCAAACTCCTAACCCCACTCTAATAACAACAATAGTTCGAGAAGTACTCAAACGAATGAGTACGCAGGCAATAACTGACTTTAACGAACCCCACCACAGCGTGACACTGAACGCGAACAACATAAACGAATTAGATAAGATTCCGGACATGGTTAAATGCCTTAGAGAATTTTCAGGATGACCAGGAGAATTCAACTCTTGTATGAAAAGCGTAGAAAGAATTTTTAAAGCATATGAGGGGGTCAAGAATACCCCTAAGTACTTCGCGATACTCCATACGATCAGGCATAAAATAATTGGCGATGCCGACACCGCATTGGAATCGTACAACACTCACCTTGATTGTAGTCAAATTCGAAGATGCCTTACGATGCATTATTCGAATAAAAGGGACATAGGTACCCTCGAATACCAGATGACCACTATGGTCCAACGCCACAATGACATTCCGACCTTCTACCAACACCTTTCGCTTATATTAGACAAAATATCATGTCTCCAGTTAAGCGACGAGTCCATACGGACTATGACCAATTCATATAATGACAAAGCCCTTGACATATTTATTAGAGGACTAAATGGCGATTTACCTCGTCTCCTCAGCATGAGAGAACCGTCAACCTTGCCCCAAGCACTACATTTATGTCAAAAACTTGAAAACATGACGTATAGAATAAATCATGCAAATAATACACACAAAGCCAATATTCAACCACCACCACGATCTCCCCGAAATAATAATAATGTTAATAAATTTAATAATTTTAATAACAACAGAGGTTTTTACCCCGAATTAACATATTCCCAATCCCCCAGACGAAATTTCGACCAACATGCATTCGGTCGTCAATCAAACCGATATCCCTAACACTCTCCCAACTATATGCAAAAGAACCAAGGATTCATGCCGAGGTTCAACAATTACCTGAACAACCCCAATATTACTAGAGGAAATACCTCCTTTAATAACAGAACGAACATACCACCCAAACCACCGACCCCAATGGAAGTAGACCAGTCAATACGATCACGACAAATTAATTATCAGAATAGGCCCAGTAAATTCCAGGACAATCGACTACCGAAACGTCCGATTTCCGCACAACTGACTCACCCTCCAAGCAAAATACAACGAAATTTTTTTACTAACGCAGTAGAAGTGGACCCGAACGGGGTATATGATGACAATTCCTACGATAGCAATTATGATAATACAGGTAAAAATGAGCCTGATACTATTAATTTTTTAGATTAGCGCTGTCTTCGCTGCCTCGAGTTTAGAACAAGGCGCAATACATTTTCTTATTGATACCGGATTCTATAAGAATTACATTCAATTCACTAGGATTAGGAATCCAATTCTGAACGAAAAGCCCTTTACAGTAAAATCAGTTGCCGGGACAATCGAAATTACCCACCACACCTTCGTAGACATTTTTGGATCAACAGTGGGGAAAACAAAATTTTTCATATTACCAATTCTAAGGTCGTTCCACGGCATAGTAGGTAACGATACACTTAAAGAATCAAAAGCAATCATTCATAGCGATGAAAATTTAATGACAATTTGTCAAAATATAAATATAACGTTAAAGCAACGAATATCGCACGAAGTGAATAATGTGGAAATCAATATTCCACATCTCTCATTACAACAACAAAACAAAATTAATAATATTATTGATAAATGCCCAAACCTTTTTCCCGATCCTGATGAAAAACTCACCTACATCACTCTCGTAAAAGGTGAAATCCGAACAACAACCGAAACCCCTGTCCACTCTAAGCCATACCCGTATCCCATGGCATTAAAATACGAAATGGAACGCCAAATTGAAGAACTCCTTGATAACGGAATAATAAGGAGATCGAAATCCCCGTATAACTCTCCAATAAGGATAGTTAACAAAAAGTCAGATACCTCTGGCAAAAAAAAGTATCGAAGGGTCGTTGATTATCGCAAACTCAATTCAGTTACGATCCCCCATAAATATCCTATACCAGAAATTAACGAAGTCTTTGCAAATCTGGGAAACAATAAACTATTTACTGTTATCGACTTAAAAAGTGGGTTCCATCAGACATTCGCGAGTCAGACATTGAAATAAGCGCATTTTCCGTAAACAACGGAAAATATACCTTTCGGTCTAAAAAATGCTCCAGCCACATTCCAAAGAGCACTAGACGATATCCTTTGTCAACATATAGGAGTAAGATGCTATGTTTACATCGAAGATGTAATAATATTTGGCAAAAACGAAGAAGAACATTTTAAAAATATAGAGTTAGTATTTGAAACCTTAGAAAATGCAAATATGAAAATCCAATTAGACAAATGTACATTTGCTAAAGAATAAGTAGAATTTTTAGGATATGTAATCATTTCAAATGGGATAAAAACCAACCCAGAAAAAGTAGAAGCGGTAGCTAAATTTTCAGTTCCACAAACTCTCAAAGAATTAAGATCCTTCCTAGGTATGTCAGTTTACTACCGACGATTTATCCAGGATTACGCAAAAGTAGCTAAACCATTAACAGCACTTTTAAGAGGAGAAGCCGGTCATGTCTCCAAACAGAACTCGAAAAAATAGAAATAGAATTAGACAACGAGGCCTTAGAAGCATTTAATAAAATAAAAAATACTTTAGTATCCAAGGATATAGTTTTAGTTTCGATAAAGATTCTTTTTAAATTTCGATAAAGATTTTGAACTAACGACCGACGCCTCAGATTTCGCATTAGGTGCCGTCCTATCGCAAGACGGTAGACCAATTACTTTCATATCGAGAGCTTTAAGCAAAGCCGAAGAGCATTGTGCTACCAATGAGAAAGAAATGCTTGGTATAATATGGTCACTTAATTCACTTAGAAATTACCTTTACGGTTGAAAAAAAGTGAAAGTTATCACCGATCATCAACCTCTTACCTACGCCTTAAGCCATAAGAATACTAATGGTAAAATGAAGCGATGGAAAGCCATTTTAGAAGAATATAACTACGAACTGACTTACAAACCTGGTAAAACAAATGTAGTTGCATCCTTTTCAAGGATACCAATACAAATAAATTCACTCACACCTACGATTCATAGCAATGAAAGCTAAAGTCACTATTTAATCCCTTGTACAGAAGTTCCAATTAATGTTTTCAAAACCCAAATTTTTTTCAAGATTGATGAAATATCTTCATATCAATTTAAAATAATTTTTCCAACAGTTCATAGACATATAATTACAGAACCAGAACCACCAATTACAAACGATACCTTAACCCATCTGTTATAACTGGAATTCATACAGAAGAAAGGATAATGGGTATGATGCAAAATACCTATCCTATTCATTTTAGTAACATTAAAATCCGATATACCCAAAAATTAGTTAAAGAACAAGAACAGGAGAACGTCATATTAAAAGAACATTTAAGAGCACATAGAACATAGTGGAAAAGTAACTTTTCTCCGATTATTTTTTTCAGTGGTTTTAATGATGCAATTTTGTCACAGACATTCCAAGTAAACAAAAAACACATAAAGCTTATTTTTATGTTGGCCCGTTGATTTTTAATTGATTTTAGAAGTCAAATATACAAAATTTTCACGAAAAGAGGGGATTTCAGGGCTGTATTCAAAATGATCTCATTTGATTTTGGTGACAGATATTTTTATTCGGAAAAAAATCTGCCTTCGGACAAGTATCTTCTGTAAAACAAAGGAATGTTGTTTGAGACATTTTCATATGCACCTTTTTTAGAGCGAAACCCCGACTAAAGGTCCATTTTTCCTTTAAATTTGGGTTAGGTAAGCAATATCTAAAAAGTCCCAGAGAGTCCCAGTTCCAAACCACTACAGAAATGTTACATAATTTGTTTTCAACGAACTGTGAAAAAATCAGCTGCCCATACCTGCTCTCCTGGGAGTTATAGCGATTTTAGTATATCACTCTCAGTATTTATTCCATAGAAATAGAACGGAAATTCTCGGAATCACTTATTTTTTTATTCTACATTTATTCTAGCACTCCACAAAAATGAGCATAACTCTCTTTAAACTGAAGCTATTGACTTCAAAGCGGTATCAAATTAAAGCTTTTATTGCCACCTTTCAAATAAGAAATGAAATAGATTTTGGTTTTATATAAAATTTCAGAGTTGTTCAACAAATATCGAAAAATCATGAAAATTTGACGTTTATAATTCTTGTTCGGACCACCCTATACTTTATTTAAAAAACTAATCATAGGGTATTTATCAGAAATAAAAGAAGAATTAAAATACATTTTTTTTGTAAATTTTTCGAACTTTTTTTTTTACTTTTGTTGAAAATTTGACCCAACAATTTTTTTCGGTGTAAATTTTTTTTTCAATCATTCTGTTTGGGATTTCATTCTGACCAATCTGTAGAAGTTTCTCATCGATACAATTAAAATTACAGTTTAGGCAATATGATTTCCAAAAAATTCCGGTTTCGCAACACTGTGTGCCGCTGAAAATAAAACACAAATTCTCGAAACAAAATATTTCCCGGTATGTTAAATAAAATAAAATGAATAATAGCCCACTGCACCGTTTGTAAAGAAAATAAGTACGAAAGACATCCCAATCAACCGAAAATTGCAGAAACTCCATTACCAATATATCCAGGACACACAGTCCATATCGATATATTTTTAACAGAGCGAAAAATAGTCATGACAGCTTCAGATAAAATTACAAAACACGCAGTAACAAATAGTCTAAATAGCAGAGCAATAGAAGACGTCAGAAAACCTCTAAGAGATATTATATTTTTCTTCGGAGACCAAAATTAATAGTTATCGACAATGAGCCATCTTTAAACTCAGCCTCTTTAAATTTATGATGAAAGACGAGTTAGGAATAGAAGTTTACACCACTCTCCATACAAAAGCCAAGTTAACGGACAAGTGGAAAGGTTCCACTCTACATTAATCGAAATAATGCGCTGCATACAGTGGCGGATTTAGAAATTTGCCGCCATTAGGATATTAAATTTTTGCCGCCCCTATTGACCTCATGCGCTAGTTTAGTTCACATGGTAAGGTATGCCTTAAAAATACTTATACACCATATGAATACAGCTTATACAAAATAATGTGTAGTCGGTAAACGTTTAATTGTTAAATATTTTTTATTCCATTTACAATATAAAAACAACACGAACAATATCTATTAAATAATCTGTTAACAATTAGGTTAATGGTGACAATGAGATCAAGTAAGTTTTACATTAACTTTTCGCGGGATTTTAAATTCGCAAAATTATTAATTATATAGTATGAGATCTTGTTCATTAGTTCTGACTCTATGCACAAAAGAGATAAGGCGTTAAGCTCTTCTTGACTTAAAGTAGATCGTAGATAGTTTTTTACTCGCTTTAGGCAAGAAAAGCTTCTCTCACCTGAACAATTTGTCACTGGTGTACATAGAGCCATGCGAAGTGCTATATCCAAGTTTGGATATCTTGGTTTTATCAAAATTCTTTCAGAGGGAAGGTGACATTGAAAGTGTACGAATTCCTGAACTAAATCAGTTTATAAATCATTCAGATACATTTTTTCCAAGGGATTTTTCCGTCAGGGTCCATTTCAGTTTCTCCAAATTCAAGAGTATTCCCGCCACTTCTTGTCGCGTTACAGGCTTTTCGCTACAATTGTCTTTGATTGATTACAAAGTCTTAAGAACTTCGTGCCAAGAATCTCTCAAACTTTTACACGCGTCCTCTCTCGCTGATAAACGTGTCAGATTCACTCTTCTCAGGGTTTTGCCTTTCCCGATTTCACTCATTAATTTAAGCCAGCGTTGTGTCGAGCTTACAAAAAAAACATAAATTTCCTGTAGCGTCATAAAAAAGCGACATGCTTCTATAAACGATTCAGCAGCTGCAGTTGCCACTAAATTCAAAGAATGGGCAGAGCAAGGCACGTAAAATGCGAAAGGTGCTTGATTTCGAATTTTTGCATGCAAGCCATTGTACATGCCAGACATGTTCACGGCATAATCATATGACTATCCACGACAGTCTTCAGTATTAATGCACAGTGTTTCGAGCTCCGAAATAATGACAGAAAACATTTCTTCAGCTTAATGTCCCACCGACGGCAAAAACTTAACAAATCTTTCACACGGTTCGCCAGATTCTAAAACGTATCTAATAACACGTGGTGTGGAATCTATGATTAAAGAAAAATATTTCGCCCTTCGTATCTCGTCTCCAATCTGTTTTGAGACTTTATGACCCATCAAGAGGATAAACTCATCGCAAACGGTCTTTGATAAATAACTGGTACTGCCTGATCCTTGATTCCCAAATCGTTCAATACGACTGGCTAAAAAAGGATCGACTTCCGCTAACAGTTCCAAAATCATACAGTAATTTCCCTTATGTGGATCACCGAACTTTTAATTTTTGCCTCTGAAAGCAAGGCCTCTTGAACACAGTCGCTTCACTACCGCAACAACTCTCTTCAGAACATTTTTCCAATAAATAATTTCTTCATCAATTTAGACCTGTAGTAAATTGTCTATTCGGCCATCAATCGCACTCCTACCATTCAAACCAAAAATACTAGATTTATGACGTGCAGAGTTTTCATGCTGAGCTACTCGGTGTTCTGGGTTTTTGCAGTCATTAAATCATTCGTTCTCGAAATGAGTCTTATACTCCAATGGACCGAATGCTAAACAGGGTCCGCAATATACAGAACTTTTATTTTCAGAATATACAAGCCAATTTCAGTCTTTCACTTCATTATTTTTCATTTTTCTTCGGAAGATACCCACTTTCAAGAAACTACGCTGATCGGCATGTATTTTTTTACTTTTAGAGAAGTCACAAGATTTGTTTTGATCGAATTGATCTTATTGATGCTTCCTCTACCGCCTCCTTATCAAAAACATAATTATCCGTTTTTTCAAAAGCAGATTGTTCAACTGGCGACAGTTATTGTTGGGCCACAGTGCTCAAATCCGTTTCATTTTTTTCAGATTGGATTGTATCAAGGCATGTGGTTGAATTTCCTGGTCTAACAACGCTGCTTTTACTGTCACTTGTAAGAAAACTGTCAATTTTTATGGTTTTACGGATAATCTGTTCTTGTTATTTTTTTCATTTTGGCCTTTTTTAAACTCAACTCCACTAAGTCGCTTTCTTCCATCACTCATTCTAACAATTTTATATTCAAGAACTGAAACAAAAAAATATATTGGGAGTTTTATTTCTCGTGCGTAAGTAAAGTCCTATGTTCGGAATTCAAACCATGACTACTTACCTAATATTATAAGCAAAGGAAATAGGTATATCTACGGTTAAGTACCAAACACTGCTATCTACAAAACAAAACCGTTTAGATATTTAAGTATAATAAAACAAAAAATGTGAATTTCCATGCAAACCTTTCAAAACAGAATCAAGTTGATTACTGATTCGTTGCTGATGATTTATTGTAATACATTAGAATTTCTTACCTTACTACACGTATGTATTGTATGCACCGGTGATGTGATGTTATAAAAATTATCTATTCACACAATCCACTAAACAGTCTGAAAAATTAAAGCACACAACCAAAGAAAAATGTGCCGGTGAATAACGAATATTAATACGTAAGAAGTTATTAGAAATTGCAGGACGCAATCGACCAATGTGACTTTTGATTTGCTTTTGTTTTGAAGAAAATCCTAGGGACTCCTCGTTTGTATTGCCGCTATATATCTATCTCTCTCGATCTCGAACTCAATGCCAATGCCGCTGCCGCCGCCTACATCGTCTCTTGCACGCGGCAACCCGATCGCGACGCGAACCGAGCGCGCTCGCTTGTGGTTCGTGCTGTCAATTCGTTCAGCCAGCCAGACACTCTTAGCGAACGGCCATATCATTCGTTCCCGCGCAGCAACGCAAATACATTCATACCTAGTAGTAAATATTTAAATTTTGAAACATATTACACGTTAAATATAATATATGTACGCATTTAATTTAATAAATGGGTCAAATCTCTTTGTGTAGGTATACAATTTTAATTTATTTCTGTAAGACAAAATAAAATGTTTGGATCAAATTTGCCGCCCCCTAAAATCTGCCGCTTAGGCTCCAGCCTACTCAGCCTGCTGGTAAATCCACCCCTTCATATCCCACTTAATAACACAGATAAGAGCCCAACTTAACAATCTAAAATTAGAGCAAAACATAAAAAGATTAATAAATTTCCTGGGTAGCGCATGGAAATGGATTGCAGGAAGTCCAGACCATGAAGATTACGAAATAATTTCAAATAAAATAAATAATGTCTTACAAATTAACAATAATCAGGATTAATTAACAAACTTACAATAGGCAAAATTAGCGACATAAAAAAAATTTCAAATAATATAATTAAAACCATGCAATATGAAAAAAGTTTAGAAATTGAAGCAATTTTTCAGCTAAAATACAAATTAGAAATAATTAAGGAAGAAATTTTAAATATTGTATACGCAATACATTGGGCAAAATCCAACATAATAATTTCTTTTATTTTATCAAATGAAGAAATAAATATTGTAAAAGAAGTAATGGACAATGACAATATTCCATATGTAAATTTAGACGAAGCACTCGAGCTTTCCGAAGTAAAAATTGCAAATAATGGCAAAATTATAATTTATATTGTTAGCCTCCCAACCGTAGATAACCAAATTTGTAAAACTTTAAATATTAAAGCAGTAAGAAGTAACGGGAGTATCAATAAAATCAATTTAAATACAATTTTAAACTGTGAAAAGGGAATTTATGGAATAGAAAATTATTGTAAAAAATATAATTCCCTACAAATATGCTTAAGTAATATTGTAATAGATTTAAGTAATGATACATGAATAAATAATCTATTAAAAAGTCGTTTGCCAAACTGCACGGAGGTCAACAACCAACATATTCCAACTGTGCACAATGGGACAGAACGCCATTTTTTTGGCATAAAGTCAAAATTTTTATATATCTATTCCTGCAAAGTAAGTTATTTTTCTATTAGTAGATTATCCATATGTATCTAAAAGTAACAATAAAACAGCCTGTTGGCATCTCTACATTTTTGCCGCGCTTTCAAAGTCAGCTGATTGTAACTGCTTGTTTATGTTTTGATACATGCAATTTAAAGCTTGCAAGTAAATCGGCTGTGAAATTTTAAGTGAACCAAAAACTTTATTTTTAAATCATGGAAATCAATCGACAAGGTATGTAAATGCATATTGTGAAAAGAAAATGTGTGTATATTTGTCTATTGTGTATTCATACTGCCATATTCATACTTCCATATAAATTAACAAATATTTGTGTTCCTGTGCGGTAGAACTTCTTGGCTTCCGCTGCCTTCTGCTCAAAACCTGTTCCAAATGTATTGTGATTATGTCTTCTCAAATGTGTTATACAAATAATTTGCTCATTTTTGCTCGCTTTTCGAAAATTGGTTTTTTAAGGAAAATATGAATTCTCCCATGAAGAATTGCTGCAAATATGGGAGTCAAATGATCGAAAAGATGACAGTATTTTGAACTACATTTATAAAAAAATTAATGGAGACACGTTAAAAGAAGACAAAAACAAAGAAATAAAAAAGAAAGTTGTAAATTTTTGTAGCTTTATTAGAAAGCATTTACCAAATTGCAACAGACTGTTGAGCAGATTCAAAGAAAAACATTCTGAATGGCTTGCGTCGAAAATGACATTGGTAGTTGAAAACAAAGATTGGAAGAGTGCTTCTGCCAGCAAACTAGGACGCGTCCGGACGTCCAAATTTAAATTATGATGAAGGTAGTCAACGTTTGAAACGTAAATTGGCCTTTGAACTATCAACAGAGCGGGAGCACAATACCCAACTTCTTGTTCATGCTGCTGCAGTTTCAGCAAAAAATTCATCAAAGAAACTAAAAATCAAATATTAGCGAAGAAAGTAAATTTGGATTCACAAATTAAGAGTTTGACACCTCTCGAATACAACCTTAATGGTGGATACATCACTGTAAGCTATGATCTGCATATGACGTTAATAGATGGTAAGGTGTTAAATGTATTAATTGGTACAAATTCTAATCAGTGTTGCCCAGTATGTGGTGCAAAACCAAAAGACTTTTTAGCAACGAAGGATTTGAAATCCAGCGTTTTCAAGAAAAAATCTGGAGCACTTCAATATGGTGTAAGTCCTTTGCATGCATGGATTAGATTCCTGGAATTTGTATTAAAAATCTCATATAGAATCGACATAAAAAAGTGGCAGGTTAGGGATGCAATAGATAAACTAAGTATGAGAACTAGAAAACAGAAAATTCAAAAACAATTGTGGGAAGAAATGGGGCTACATGTTGATAAACCAAAACAGAATGGCTGTGGAAGCACAAGTGATGGAAATACGGCGAGGAGAGCATTTACAAATACTGAGACCTTAGCATCAATTCTGGAGTTTGACATTGAAATTTTGAAGAATTTATATTTTATATTAATTTAAATTTTATGCGAATACCAGATCAATGCGGAAAAATTCGAAATTTTTTGTAGTAAAACTGCTTTACTATATATGGAAAAGTACTCTTGGTTTCCTATGTCAGCAACCGTCCACAAAATATTAGTCCATGGTTTTTATGTATGTACTTACATTTTATAGGAAATAGTAGCAACAGCGTGTAAATATGGCACATAAAATAAAAACGTTAGCGATCGTCTGACCGTTTTGTTTCCGATAAGAAAACCTACAAACCCGGAATTCGCGACACCTTAAACCTATAAAAATGCGTTTCGAACATGAAAATCGATAAGATCGGATTGTGCGACACCTTTCGAAAAAAACTGTCGGATTGAAATGCGATACCGAGAAAATCGGATTCTACGACAGGGCCGAATAAGAGCTTCAGTAGTTCCTGTCGGTTGTCTTGGAGAAAATGCGGCCGAGGATCGAAATAAGTTCTGTAAGAAGGATAGAAATGCACATGCCAGAAAAAGTAGCAGAGCATATAATTTGTCCGATGTTTTTCATAGATCTATGGATTCCTCAGATCCTCTTACATCAAGTTTGCACATCAACAAAAGAGAAAATAAACAAATTAAAAAAATGTAAGTTTGTTAGAAGCAGAAAACAGAGTCAAATACGGAACCAGCATCACTCTGATAGTAATTTTAATAGTCATCTAATTTTCGGGAAGAATCTTCTGATGAAACAAAAAGAAGATGAACCCAGTAAACTGTCACAACCGGCAATAGAAGGACTCAACAAAATTTTCAATAAACCTAAAGATTCAAACGCCCAGTGGGACTTGGAAGTGGGAAAGAATTGGATACTTCCTAATGAAAAAATAGGTAGAGCTACTTTCCTACAATAATACTATCTAATTTCGTTTTTCTGATCAATGTCATTGGAGCGAAGGACCTCCACTTCGCTTACGAATTCATATGACGGAAAGTACTTTCCCCACACCTAATTTTGATTAATTCAGTAGGTAGTTACTATAAACCTAATATTTCGTGTGCTTCGAAGTACTTTTCCCCCCAATATTACAACATACTAGTAACTACTTACCATAAACCTACCAATAGCAGAAACAGTGGACACCATTTATTTTATTTAAATATTTTATTTTTTAGATTTTAATATGGAGTTTGTTTTAAAATGACGATTTTTCGCCAGTTTTAAAGCTTGTCGCAAGTCTTTAACAAACTCGCCATGGGAATATCCTTCTTTCATTGATGCCTCTGAAATCATAAAAAATTTTAGAAAATATGTATATATTTTTTCCTTTCTAAAATTATTTACCAAACAGGCAGTCGATTAACCCCTTGCATTCCTTTAAGGAGTATTTGGAATGAATGCCATCGTAGTTCAACTCAACAATAAGACTCCTTTCGAAAATACCCTCAATAGATTTAATAATCCCCGTTTTGCCTATTATATTTTTAATGATTGGTTAAATGAGTTAAGCATCCATCCCCTCTATCTGGTAAAACTGGCGCATCCTAATACGCCAGCTTAATTCACCACAGCTGATGACATTGCAACACATCACCAATTTAGCACACCACTCTCGTACGCAACCCAACTCAAAAAAGGAAGCGACAATGGGAAAGCCCATCAATTCGTTCTAAGCAATTCGACACGTCAATTCGCTACCAACTTTCGCTTCTACACTGCGCCGCATCAACGTTTTCCACCTCTAACGCGATTTTCCAGTTCCACGGCATCTCGATCGCCAGCATCGGAAGATATTACTCCGAATTGAAGTCACACCGCTTATCTCGCCGATATTTATAATAAATAACTTTATAAAATATACATTTATGTTATAAATAAAAGTTAAATGGTTTGTGCCTTTTAGGTCCGTACGCATTTTTATTTACTAAAGTGAAAGTGAATAGTAAGTTTGTTTGCAAATTTGGCAGCAAATTGTTAATGGTCCTTCGAGCCATAGTGAGAGGCACTATGGATTATTGAAACAAAAAAAAATCGAGAAAAATTAAAACAAGAAAAAAAAAAAGAAATTGTGCGGTGAACAAAAACCAAAACGAGAGCAGTGCAGTGACACCAACAAAAACAGGAAAAAAACATGTTTATATAGATTATTTAATACAGTGATACACAAATGTGCATACACTAGTGCTCACATAATTAAGTCACAAAAACGTTAGGGTGAACAAATTCATATATGTTGAGCTTTACTGACAAATCGAAAATAAAAGTTTCACGGATTTAAAAGAAATTACTTAAACTTTATTGTATTTACAGGTTTTTAAAGCTTAATTTTTATGTAAAAACAAAAATTTGTTTTCTTCTTCAATGTTTGGTGACAAAAACAAGGAAACAGAAGAAAAATAGTGCAGTGACACATAAAATATATCCATATATTGACAAGTCGACGAAATATGGATAAAATTTCAAACTAAGCAAAAATAAAAATATTAACATATTAAAAGTGCGTGTAAACCAAAACAAAAAATTAAATAAATCAGTGTACAAAAAACAACATACAACGGGCGCGAACTTAAAAAGATATAACCACACCTACAAACAACAACACGCACAAGGAACCAGGCAGCTGAAATACTGAAGGAAGAGGTGGAATAGAGGAATTGACATCAAAGGCCCGAATACGTACAGACTTACACACGTATATATATGTCTATTATCCCCTCAAAAAACCCTTGATGAAGAATAAAGGGAGTCGTATCGTTTGCTTTTCTTTTAAATGACATTATGCATATAAGTATGTAAATTATTTCCCGTATTGCGGGAATTTGAAAAAAAATATATATTTCTTCTATCTGCCAACGCGCAGAGAAAATAAAACACGTCGTGTCGACTGTATCGCCGGAGACAAAATCCAATCTTTATTTACAAGTTACTAATATTTATACATTTACTTATTATTTACTTAATGTTATTACATATTGGTTGAGTTTAGAACAAAGAAAGTGTCAATTTACATTAATGTCATATTCAACATTTTTAGGCAGAACGTTAAGTGTTCTGTTTTGATTTTATTATGCCTTCTTGTGAGGGCTACAAATATTGTTTAGATAAGAATGGTTTATTCTAATGTGAACGGAAAAATTATATCGAATTCTATTTTAATTCATGAGGCCGCACAACTACAAGTGTAAAGAAAAGTGTGGAGGCTGTCATTAACTCTCCCCTTCCTAAGATGAATCGTCCCCGATTCACTATTATTTTGGGTTAATTTATGTATTTGATCTAAAAGAGCATTGTATGTGACTTCTTGCAATTGCACATTTTCGATTGGTTTGGGAATTTCGCGAGATTTTTTGAATTTTAATATTATGTAAGTTATGAAAAGTATTCCCAAGATTAAAATTATGTACCAAGAAGTAAGGAAGGGCCAAGTTCATAAAGTGATAATCGAGCTTTCATTATACGTCATTTACATATTTTTCAAATACCGTATTTTTGTAAAGTTTTATTCCGCTATCATCATTGGTTCCTAATGTATAAATTATACAGAAAAGGCATCAGATGGAATTCAAAATAGCGTTATATTGGAAGAAGGCGTGGTTGTGAACCGATTTAATCCATATTTCGCACATGTCATCAGGGTGTTAAGAAAATATTATATACCGAATTTCATTGAAATCGGTCTAGTAGTTCCTGAGATATGGTTTTTGGTCCATAAGTGGGCGAGGCCACGCCCATTTTCAATTTTTAAAAAAGCCTGGGTGCAGCTTCCTTCTGCCATTGCTTCCGTTTAAATTTAGTGTTTCTGACGTTTTGTGTTAGTCGGTTAACGCACTTTTAGTGATTTTGAACATAACCTTTGTATGGGAGGTGGGCGTGGTTATTATCCGATTTCTTCCATTTTTGAACTGTATATGGAAATACCTGAAGAAAACGACTCTGTAGAGTTTGGTTGACATAGCTATAGTAGTTTCCGAGATATGTACAAAAAACTTAGTAGGGGGCGGGGCCGCGCCCACTTTTCCAAAAAAATTACTTCCAAATATGTCCCTCCCTAATGCGATCCCTTGTGCCAAATTTCACTTTAATATCTTTATTAAAGCTATTTTGAATTCCATCTGATGCCTTCTTTGTATAATACGAGTATAAACATTAGGAACCAATGATGATAGCGGAATAAAACTTTACAAAAATACGGTATTTGAAAAATATGTAAATGACGTATTATGAAATCTTGATTATCACTTTACCATGCGAGAGTATAAAATGTTCGGTGACACCCGAACTTAGCCCTTCCTTACTTGTTTTTCCTGAAATTAATATTGCTCCTGGTTTTATTTCTTCTATTTTCAAATTTTTCTCTTTTAATTTTTTACATTTCCTTTGTTTTTATACTCTCGCAACAATGTTGCTAAGGAGAGTATTATAGTTTTGTTCACATAACGGTTGTTTGTAAGTCCTAAAACTAAAAGAGTCAGATATAGGGTTATATATACCAAAGTGATCAGGGTGACGAGTAGAGTCGAAATCCGGATGTCTGTCTGTCCGTCCGTCCGTCCGTGCAAGCTGTAACTTGAGTAAAATTGAGATATCATGATGAAACTTGGTACACGTATTCCTTGGCTCCATAAAAGGTTAAGTTCGAAGATGGGCAAAATCGGCTCACTGCCACGCCCACAAAATGGCGGAAACCGAAAACCTATAATGTGTCATAACTAAGCCATAAATAAAGATATTAAAATGAAATTTGGCACAAAGGATCGCATTTGGGAGGGGCATATTTGGACGTAATTTTTTTGGAAAAGTGGGCGTGGCCCCGCCCCCTACTAAGTTTTTTCTACATATCTCGGAAACTACTATAGCTATGTCAACCAAACTCTACAAAGTCGTTTTCTTCAGGTATTTCCATATACAGTTCAAAAATGGAAGAAATCGGATAATAACCACGCCCACCTCCCATACAAAGGTTATGTTGAAAATCACTAAAAGTGCGTTAACCGACAAACAAAAAACGTCAGAAACACTAAATTTTACGAAAGAAATTGCAGAAGGAAGCTGCACCTAGGGTTTTTGTTAAAAATTGAAAATGAGCGTGGCCTCGCCCACTTATGGACCAAAAACCATATCTCAGGAACTACTATACCGATTTCAATGAAATTCGGTATATAATATTTTCTTAACACCCTGATGACATGTACAAAATATAGGGGAAATTGGTTCACAACCACGCCTTCTTCCAATATAACGCTATTTTGAATTCCATCTGTTGCCTTCTCTGTATAATATATATACATTAGGAACCAATGATGACAGCGGAATAAAACTTTACAAAAATACGGTATTTGAAAAATATGTAAATGACGTATAATGAAATCTCGATTATCACTTTATAATGCGAGAGTATAAAATGTTCGGTGACACCTGAACTTAGCCCTTCCTTACTTGTTCAGTGAGCTCTCAATTGCACTAAACATAAGTACTTTCATAAGCACATACATACATACAAGTCCAAGTATTAGGGTGTATCTAAATACTAACATAAGGACGTAAAAGGTGGTAATAAAGTAAAAGTGCGGATATTTTTAAACTTAAAGCTAAAATTAAATAAATAAATAATATTATTTCGCAAAAATGGTTAATAACGACACTAATCAAAATACACCTGCAGGAGCTACACGCTCAAAACAGGTTGCTAAATTAATTTCAGAAAGTGACAGTTTAACAAGATACTGCAGATTTGCCTCTTCACCGATTCACGAAAACTCTGAACCGTAATTAGAAATAAAGAGCCAAAATCTTAAAACTTTTTGGACTCGCCTTCAAGCGGCTCATGACGCCATACTAGAATCGAACGATTCAGACTTGCCACATAATTTTAAATCATCGGCTTACCATATTTACGAAAACTGCTTAGACCATTTCGAAGAAACAAAAGCAATGATCTCCGATCAACTAAAGCTCATTAAAGCGATTGAACCTACTCTCCACAGTAGGGTAGAGCTACCACAAATACTCGTAGACAGTCAAAAGGCAAGTTCAGGCATCCACCTCGAGGTGCCCGCATGTGACACAGAAACCTTTTACGGAGGTTATGAAGAATGACCGTCCTTCCGGGAGATGTTCACGGCCGTGTACATAAACCATCCTCAATTATCACATGCGCAAAAATTGTATCACCTCAGATACAAAACCAAAGGTCAAGCAGGCATAATAGTAAAACAGTTCGCACTTAATGATGATAATTTGAAAGCTAGATATGAAAACGGCAGAATACTGGTCGATAAGCAAGTAACGATACTAATGAACTTGCCAAAAATTAAGAAAGGAACAAGTGTAGAATTCATCAAACTAGAATCCACTGTTTCAAATTGTTTGACACTATCGACACTAAATATTCCCACAGACAGCTGGGACCCAATTCTGGTGAACATTTGCGCCGCCGCATTACCAGAAAAGTCGTTACTTCTATGGGAGCAATCGCTCTCATCACCAAAAAAGTGCCCAACGTGGCAACAAATGAAAGATTTTCTCACAACCCAATATGAAATTGCGGAAAGGTTAGAAGAAAAATTAATCAAAACTAAGATCATTAAACACGACCAAAATAGAAGCTTCAATAGACCCCTAGCTAGAAGCAACAAAAAATTAAACAAAAGCTTTCACAAAACGCACTTGTTCATATCCGAACAGAAAAAACACACGTCGTGCGAACTATGCACAAAAGGGCATATGCTTAAAACTTGCGATAAGTTTAAAAAATTAAATATTAACGAAAGGAACAACTTTGTCAGATCAAAAAGACTCTGTACAAACTGCTTGTCCCATACACACAATCTGAAAAATTGCAAAAGCAAATATATTTGCTTCTATTGTCACTAAAGACACAACTCAATGCTTCATTACAGCAGATATCCCATTTCACCTCAAAGAAGCGTTTATTCACAAAGAACTACGGGTTTAATTGCAAAAGCAAATCCCGAAACCCCAAATTCAAAAAATTTCCGATAGACTCCATGTTGCTCAAAGGCACAAACAGCTCAAACGCTGCACAGCCAAATGCCTTAATTCACAATTAAGTAAATTTCAAGAGATAGGGAAACTTCCCCAAATATTAAACAAAACTAAAGTAGATCGGTATTGTGAGGCGTAGCCGCTGTCTTTTAATTCGCTTAACTATGTCAATGTCGCCGTATATCTCGTACAGCTCATCGTTCCATCGAATGCGATATTCGGCGTGGCTAGTGCGCAAAGGACCATAAATCTTTCGCAGAATTTTTCTGCAGAACAGTGCGACGACTGTTTGTTTGATAACAGGAGATATTTCGTTTTGCCCTCGTTCACTGCCAGACCCATTTTCTGTGCTTCCTTGTCCAGCCTGGAGAAAGCAGAACTAACGGCGCGGGTGTTGAGGCCGATGATATCAATATCATCGGCATACGCCAGCAGCTGTACACTCTTATAGAAGATGGTACCTTCTCTATTTAGTTCTGCAGCTCGAATTATTTTCTCCAGAAGCAGGTTGAAAAAGTCGCACGATAGCGAGTCGCCTTGTCTGAAACCTCGTTTGGTATCGAACGGCTCGGAGAGGTCCTTCCCGATCCTGACGGAGCTTTTCGTGTTACTCAACGTCAGTTTATACAGCCGTATTAGTTTTGCGGGGATACCAAATTCAGACATCGCGGCAAAAAGGCAGCTCCTTTTCGTGCTGTCGAAAGCAGCTTTGAAATCGACGAAGAGGTGGTGTGTGTCGATTCTCCTTTCACGGGTCTTTTCCAAGATTTGGCGCATGGTGAATATCTGGTCGGTTGTTGATTTTCCAGGTCTAAAGCCACCATGTAAGGTCCAATCAGTTTGTTGACGGTGGGTAATCTTTCACACAATATGCTCGATAGAACCTTATATGCGATGTTGAGGAGGCTAATCGGGCATCGGTCAATAGATCACCTTTGGGGGTTCTTCAAGAGTATGCTCCGGTCTTGAAACCTTCTGTAAGCCGCCGCATTTTTTCGTAGAATTTTCGAGCATTACCCCTGTCGGCCGGCTTATCAAGCTCTTCGTACTCACGCATTTTATCCTCTTTCTTTTTCTGTCTTCAAATGCGTCTTGCTTCCCTTCTCAACTCTCGGTATCTATCCCATCCCGCACGTGTTGTGGTCGATCGTAACGTTGCGAGGTAGGCAGTCTGTTTTCTCTCGGCTGCGACACGGCACTCCTCGTCGTACCAGCTGTTCTTTTGCATTTTCCGAAAACCAATGGTTTCGGTTGCAGCTGTGCGTAAGGAATTTGAAATGCCGTCCCACGTACTCGATCAAATAATGGCCGGTACGTCGTACGACAACCACTATAGCCACAATTTTGCAATACCCCACATAAAGGTATAAAAAATAAAGTCAGAGTTACCTCTGACAGTCGATATATGTATTAACAGCACATAAAACTTTCGGCCCCGCAGGATGGCTTTCGCCAATAATGATACAAAAATCCTGCTTAAAAATCTCAAGTTATGTGGCGCGCTACTTTGGCGTTTAAATTAGTGCATACGCACTTAAATATATTTGTAAAATATAACAAAATTGTCTCCAGAAGTCGAAAAATCGATATTTTCATTAATTTTCAAAAAAAAAATAAAATCAAAAAGGAAGTTAAAAGATCACCATACTCCCAAAGCGATACATTGACGCACCTACTCTTACAAAAGCTCAGGTCGCTCTTATCGCATCTGCCCAAGCGCTCCTCATATGGGTGAGTTATGGAAATCAGCTATACAAAGCTTCAAATTAAGTATACAAAATTATCTACTCCACGAATCAAAGACGTTCTCTATTCACGGCCACTCCCAAGCAAGATCCCTCTATTGTCACAGTCCTAACACCAGGTCTAAGGAGTACCCATTCTGGCCACATCTGAGCCAGACGTGGAGTTCCAATCCTTCTTTAGCCGATCATAAATTAAATATCATAAAAAAACTGCAACCATTGCCAATAACATTGAAAAGCCAAATAATAAATAACCTGCAAAATGAAGTTGCTTCTCTTAAGCATCTATTTGCATTTTAGTATTCATATTCAAATATGTACATGTGCTATATTTTAAACCAAAAGCTGTTTTCACCATACACGAATAAATATGACAATATTACAACGCCATTAATAAATACTTTTGCTGTCAAATCCATGCCACTCCATCAGAAATACGGCGAAATACGTGCAACAATATATGTTTATGTATAAAACTAGGCAAAATATTCGCCTATGGGGCCCAGGATGGTTAAATGAGCATCCTAATACGCCAGCTTAATTCACCACAGCTGATGACATTGCAACACATCACCAATTTAGCACACCACTCTCGTACGCAACCCAACTCACAAAAGGAAGCGGCAATGGGAAAGCCCATCAATTCGTTATAAGCAATTCGACACGTGAATTCGCTACCAACTTTCGCTTCTACACTGCGCCGCGTCAACGTTTTGCACCTCTAACGCGATTTTCCGCGATATTACTCCGAATATCTATAGAAAAATAGGTATAATATTTATTAGTCAAATAGTGAAACTAAGGGATTATATAGACAACTTACATAGTCTGCACTGGAACCTGCCACTATATCTGCATTCAGTTTTTTTAATGGTTCCAAGTTGGAAAACGGGAACACACTTCTCGTTAAATAGGAGCCTACATCTTTTTCAAATAGCTGCTTAAACATCGCCAACGTCTCTGCTTGTTGTCACTTTATGATGTTTTGGTTGGCTATAATGATATCAAATTTTTCTAATAAACACAAACATTTTGATTAAAAACATTGAAATTATGAACTTTGTTACTGACATTACCTTCTAATTTAGTGTTATTCGTTGTATTTATATTGGTAAACTCGCTAGAAGCGATAAAGAAATCAGAATCGGGGATTTGCGACTTAAATAAAGACATCTGCAATTAAATATAAGTGTAACAATTTTCATTTAAAACATATAAAATTATTAGATATCTAAAATGTATAAAAATATTACCAGATGACGTTATGAAGAATGGGCATCATGACGATTTGTTCTCCATAAGGCAAAGCTGTATATTTATAATTTATATCACTTAATTTGAATATTTCTAAATCAGAACATATATCTTTATTCACTATTACTATTCCTAATGCTGACAAAGATTGGACTGGTTGCGTGAAAAAATTATCAAAGTTCAAAACTCTATTGCCCACTATATATTTCTCATCATCTATTTGCTTAAATTCCTTAATTTTGAAGGGAATGCAAGGAGTTATACAGCAGTAATTATTGGGTTGAATTGTTGATAAAAAAAAATGGCTTTCAAATGAAATTATTTCTCCCAAACGATTTGTTTTAAAACCAACCACTGGACTTTTTGATGACACTACTACTTCATTTACATATAAATTATTAAGCTGTTGAAGAACTCTTGTTGGGCATTTAATTTTGTTTTTTATGTCTTGCATGAAATTCTCAAACTTGTATGCAGTAAAGCCCATGATAAACCCTATTTCTCTTATGCACTGCGGTAAATGCAGCAAATTATGTACATTACAAGTAACTGCCTTTTCAGAGTAGAGCTGGGGAAACATAATTACAAATTTCTTTAATAGCTGGTCGCTTACATCCAAGTTATCAAAATAGCTTTTTTTAGAACATAACAAACGATAGGGGCAATGCAAAATTAAAAAATGATTGTAAAGCTTATCACTAATAATGCCTTTCAAAACAATAGGGCCAGTATACTCAGTTGCCTTCCAGAATTTTAATTCATCGAGTCTTCTTGGTTTTCTTGAAAATTCTTTTGGCATAAAAGTGCCTAAAGCATTTTTTTTTTGTTACTCCTAGATCAAATAAATGCATGGGATCTAGAGGAAACTGCGATACCATTTTTATTCTAAACTTTTCGAGTTCTGAAGGAATATTTTTAAACATGTTATTATGATGTTCTGAGTGCACACGATTTTTAAAATCTAAGTCCGTCCTTTCATCGCACCTTTTTGTGCTATAAACCACAACATATTCAATTGTTTTCCCTTTCTGTGTGCATTTGTGGCAACCATAATGAGCATTGTGACCTACAACCCCTGTAAAGCGGCCTTTACACGGTCATTCAAGTTTGCAAGCATGTGCGGCGTGATGAGAAGAATGAGCGTGTAAACATAATAAATTCGTGTTCGTCATACATGTGCGATGGTTTATAAAAATTTTTAAAAACATGATGTTGTTATGAACATGTTTTATAGTGTAAACGCTTGCATCATGAACGCAGTATATATTTTCAGTTGTAAGCAAACATCGAAGTGTAATGGCGTCACGGATAAACGTAGAACTGTGGAAGGACTTCTTTGAAATTTATCGAAGCTATCCAGAAGTATGGAAAGTGAAAAGCGAGGAGTACAAAAACAAAATAAAGAAGAATGCTGCTTATGAAGCACTTTTAAAAAAATATAAGGAGATAGATCCAAAAGCAAATTTGGAAAGTTTAAAATACAAAATAAACTCACTTCGCGGATGTTATCGACGTGAATTAAAAAAAATTAAGCGAAGTGAGAAGTCTGGAGCAGGAATTGATGAAATATATATACCATCTTTGTGGTACTTTCATGACCTAGCATTTTTGGAAGAGCAAGAAACACAGATGACTGGCATGTCATCAATAGAAAATGGGGACACGACTGTGGAAGACGTAAGTAAAACGAACAGGACATTTTTATTTATTTATGCATATACTTATTTTTATTTATAAAACGAAATGCAAAATTACATTGATCGAACACCATTAAAGTATTCACAAAATGAGTTTCGAATTTTCTTGGCGTTGGTAGTACTCTTCCGACTTGTGGTTTTTTCTATTTGCATCAAAGCAGGTACCGACTTTTCACCTACATCATTTATCATTCGAAGATAATATTCACTGCTTTTTGTGCTTAAGAAGTTGTGTAAATAGCAAATTGCTAAAACAATTTTCGTTGCCTTTTCGGGAGATAAATGTATTGTAGTCAGCAATATTCTGAATCTGGAAGATATAATTCCAAACGCGTTTTCTACAACTCTTCTTGCCCGTGAGAGACGATAGTTATATTGTTGTTGATGCTGGGTTAGACCACTTTGACTATAGGGTTTCATAAAATGTTCGCTTAGTGCAAAAGCGTCGTCTGCTACAAAAACATACGGCAGCTCTTTTTCAAAACCAGACGGTTTTGTTGGGGAAGGTATTTTCAACTTTCCGTCATCAAGCATAGTCGAAAATATAGTATTTCCGAAAACACCACCATCGGAAACTCTTCCGTTTGCTCCAGGTTCCACCATTAAAAATTGATATTTTGCATTGACTATGGCCATCAAAACAATACTGTAAGTCTTCTTATAGTTGAAATAGTATGATCCAGAATGCGGTGGTTTCGTAATGTTTACATGTTTTCCATCGATAGCGCCAAGGCAATTCGGGAAATTCCACAGTTCATAAAATTCAGAAGCTATCGTTTTCCATTCTTCTTCACTTTTCGGCAACTGGAAAGATAATAGTTTTTATTTTTATTTATTATTTTCAGATTGCACCTTGCGCCAAAAAAGACAAAGGAGAATTTGGTAAAAAAGAAAAACAACAGTTGCTTATTAAAGCAGTCAAAGCTTTAGAAGATTCGACGCGACGCAATGACGATGCAAGTACCTTCAGTTCGACTTGGGAAGTCCTCTTCAGGAAACTTGACTTTAATCAACAATTTGCCAATAAAACCATTGTGGAGGTGTTGTACCAAGGAGCTTTGGGTCGGTTGAACGAAAATTCCCATCAGATGTTCAACGTACCTAACACAAGATGCTCATCAACACCTTTTTCTTATAGTGACAACTCGTCAACATGTTTTGATTCAACAACATTGCAAAGTCGTCCGCAATACTTAATTTCTCCCCCGCTTCTGAGTCCATCGCAAATTATATCTACTCCTCAACCGCAAGTTCAGCACATCAGACTTCATAGAACAGTTCAGCCACAGCAATATCAAAAAATTTCCAGCATCAACATACAACCACAGGAAACCATAAATACTCAACAATACGGAAACAACACGGAATATCAGACATTTACGGACTTGTTGAACGACTCTGACTATTCATAAGCAAACTTTTCTTTTTATTTTTGTTATTTTTATTGATTTAAAGAAATATTTCATTTTTGTTTTGTTTAATATATACATATGTATACTTACTGAAATAAAATCTTTAAGAACTTTAATCAACGCTTCACATGTCTCAATAATTATGTTGCTTAAACTTGCAGTTGAAATATACGACTGGAATTTCAAACTTTCGTAGCTCTCTCCAGTTGCCAAATACCTCAATGTTACAGAGAGACGTTCATCAGGCGAAATTGCGTCTCGCATAATAGTATTTTGTTTTTCTATATAAGGTGTTACTTTTTCCAAAAGTTCCCTATATACAGAAGGATCCATTCGGAGAAAATTTGTGTAGTCCGCCGGGCTGGACTGTTCAAGTTCCTTTAATAAACTTATATGTGAAAAAACTGGTCTTCTTGATCGCCATTCCTTTACCCAAGTTTTTCTCTGTCTTTTTTGCTTTTTTTGTTTCACTTCGCCTTCTTCTAAAATATCAATTATAAGTGCTGCAACTAATGCACGTGCCATGTTGCTTCGTTCACAAATAATAGAGGAATAAAGTATGATTGCATGTTTGACCGTTTAAACGAAAACCAGTTTTTTTTGCATCCTACCATGTCTTCATACAAAAATGACCGTGTAAAGGCCGCTTAACATAAGCTCTTGCAGGGGCGTCACAAATAAATGCTCTTATCTTTACAGCTATAGGTTGTTTATTGATGAGAACTCCTTCTTGCATTATTTTTTTTAAATCATTATTAAAGTCATGTAGGTATTGATCTACACTTACAGGTTTAGAGCCACCGATAAACGCTCCTATTAAAAATACATATTTTTCTTGCATATTTTCTATAGAGCCTAATATTGGCCATAGCGACCTTTTGGAACTTTTAAATAAAGGAAGACCATCAATGCCTATATCTATCACTATTTCAGACATGTTTTTAATCCTATCAGAAATTTTTTGTAAATGATAGCTAATGCCTATATGGAAATATTCGCCAGGATGAACGCCTTTTACAATAATTTTTTCGTTTTGTCCTATTAGACCATGTAACAACAAATGGATATCCAAGCCTTCATCTTGCAAAATTGATAATAATGAGTTTACTGAATTTCTACTTGGGCTGTACTCAAAGTACCACTTTTTCAGTTTATATTTTAAATCATTTTTTTTTAAGTTAGATGAACTTGGATTATCTAGAAAACAACAAACACGTGGTAATTAAAAAAAAAAGATTATTTATGTTGAGTTTAACTTACTATCATCAATTTCATTGGAAATGTCTTCCATAAATATTTCGTTTTCATTGGAAATGCTTTCCATAAATATATCATTGCTTGTAGATTCTGCTTGCACATTTTGCATTCTAGCTAAATGCGCAGCTGCTAATCTTTTTATATGACGTTTGCCGAAACTGCGTATCATCTGATAATATTATTAGTATGTACGATATGTACATGTATATAACATATTTAATAAAATTTAATGATTAATAAAATTTGATGTTAGTACTTACCTTGATAACTATATATGTATATATATCTCCACTTTTATTTCTATGCACTTTATATTTATTGCTTAATTTATTTGCAACACCCACAAACAAAATTCTTCTTTAAAGTGACAAATAACTTCATGGACGAGAACGTTTACCAAAAAATGCTGTTACTTCTTGAAAAAAAAATTCAACATATCAAATACAACAACAGAAATTTGTACAAGCATACAATTTGCTGAAATCGTATTGGGGTTGGTAATGAGTTTTATTTTTCAAGTGAAATTTAAATTGATCTGCTAGAATACAACAACAGAGATTTGTACAAGCATACAATTTGCTGAAATCGTAAGCGGCTTAGTAGCGAGGTTGAATTAAATTTATAAACATTTTCTTCATTGGCATACCATCAATTTACGAAGTAATCACTTTCATCTTCCATAGCCAATAAGTACTTTCAAAACTAATGAAATATAGAAGTACTTTTTCCAAGTTCCACTGGGCGGGGACGTTCATTCGGAATTTCAAGGGGGACTAGTTAACACCCCAAATATTTAAAAAGTATCATCTCATGCATCAGTGGCGTAGCTAGAGGGGGCGAAAGGGGCCGTCGCCCCGGGCGCAACGTAAACGATCTTCGCTTTTTTTTAATATTCAGAAAAATACTTCAACAAATTTTTTTGCAAAATTTTTTATAAAAGATAAAGAATTGTACATTCAGAATGTAATAATCTGAATAACAATGAAAAATATTAATTTTTACTCGAATACTCTTCGGTCTTTGAATTTGTCTTATATCTTTTGGCTTATATCTTTCTTAAAAATAGTGATAGGACTTAAAGATGCACTTTTCTAGCTTTGATCGCTGCAAAATCACATATCATATCACTGTAATTTAAAGTTGAAGCAGTTTCACATTCTATTGAGAGAATCGCAAGATTGGACAGTCTACCCTGACTCATGGTCGATCTCAAGCTCAAATAATTAATAGAATAATGACAATTAACAAAATGTCTTTTAAGGATGTATTCCCTATTATCTTTAAAAGACTTGGAACATAAAAGGCATTGCATGCCTGTCTTGTACACAAAACAACGCAGTTGTCCATTTTGTATGTACACAATTTCGTTGTGGCCATACTAAGTGAAATTTTTTATGCAAAAAATAAGTAAATAGGTAAATATTTTTGCTTTAAATTATCAATTGTTATTACAAATGATATAATAGAGCTATTTTATGCTTTTATTTGTAAAATAACTTCAAGTTTGTTAGAGCTGTGAATTATTTTACATTTTACATATTAGTGGCATCACCACTCTACCTCCTCTTTCTATCTTCTATTCTACTGTCGTCCTACTGTCGTTGGCAAATTTAGGAAGTAAGCGAGAACGGCAACTGTCGGCCTGCAGCCGTGCAGTGTCCATAAGATCGTGTGTATTTTAATATTTGACAGATGTAGTTTGCAGTCTGTCGCACTCTATGTGTTCAGCACTTGAAGTTAGTTTGCACAATTGTGCTAAGAAATGCCGACCACTGGCAAGGATAATATGATACGAGACTCTTTGATTCGAGAGAGAGCTGTCAAAACTCGAATTTTTTATAACATTTGCCAATGATGCCACTGCTGAAAAATATTAGATTGGGTATTTAATAAATTATACAAAACACAAAATTAAACACTTTGAAAATACACACATATATAAATGCTAAAATGCAAAATCATTAATTAATTTACATAAACATTTATTTTGCCAAAATATGTTCGCACAGTTCAATGAAATTTCACTTCACACCAATTTCGTCAAGTAATTATAGCGGTTTACTTCTGGCATCCCGCCTTTTCTGAAATCAGCTGATCGAAATTTACTGATCTCCTGCGCTGTCAAATAATCAGGGAACGCGTTTGGAGAAAAATGAGAGCCAATGAGAGCCAATGCGAGAGTCTCGTGTCCTATTATCCATGCCACTGGTCTAGATTTAAGTATAATTCAGTGGTCGGCATGAGAGGATCTGTCACTGTTGGAATTAAAATTAAGCAAATTTTATAAGTAATTAAGAGTATGATGAAAATTAACAAAATTTCTTTTAAGGATATATTCCCTATTATCTTTAAAAGACTTGGAACATAAAAGGCATTGCATGGCACCAAAGACATTTAGAATCATAAAATATTTCTCGCAGGGCATATTTGGTTTTGCGCTATAGTCTTGCGCGATGTTAATTCGTTGCTGGCTCGACAACGACTGAACGATAGAGCGTAAGCGTACGTGTGAAGTTCTTCTTCTTAACTGGCGTAGGCACCGCTTACGCGATTATAGCCGAGTTAACAACAGCGCGCCAGTCGTTTCTTCTTTTCGCTACGTCAATTGGATATTCCAAGCGAAGCCAGGTCCTTCCCCACTTGGTCCTTCCAACGGAGTGGATGTCTTCTTCTTCCTCTGCGTCCCCCGGCGAGTGCTGCATCGAATACTTTCAGAGCTGGAGTGTTTTCGTCCATCCGGACATCATGACCTAGCCAGCGTAGCCGCTGTCTTTTAATTCGCTGAACTATGTCAATGACGTCGTATATCTCGAACAGCTCATGGTTCCATCGAATGCGATATTCGCCGTGGCCAATGCACAAAGGACCATAAATCTTTCGCAGAATTTTTCTCTCGAAAACTCGTAACGTCGACTCATCGGTTGCTGTCATCGCCCAAGCCTCTGCACCATATAGCAGGACGGGAATTATGAGCGACTTATAGAGTTTAGCTTTTGTTCGTCGAGAGAGGACTTTACTTTTCAATTGCCTACTCAGTCCGAAGTAGCACGTGTTGGAAAGAGCAATCCTGCGTTGGATTTCCAGGCTGACATTGTTGGTGGTGTTTACGCTGGTTCCAAGATAGACGAAATTATCTACAACTTCAAAGTTATGACTGTCAACAGTGACGTGAGAGCCAAGTCGCGAGTGCTACGACTGTTTGTTTGATGACAGGAGATATTTCGTTTTGCCCTCGTTCACTGCCAGACCCATTTTCTGTGCTTCCTTGTCCAGCCTGGAGAAAGCAGAACTAACGGCGCGGCATACGTCAGCAGCTGTACACTCTTATAGAAGATGGTACCTTCTCTATTTAGTTCTGCAGCTCGAACTATTTTCTCCAGAAGCAGGTTGAAGAAGTGTGAAGTTAGTTTGCACAATTGTGCTAAGAAATGCCGACCACTGGTATAATTAATTGTAAACTTTAGTTCTTAAGCGGAATTCCATAAAGGATCATAGCTCCCGGAAAACATTTTTTTTATAAAAACTAACTAAACGTTTTTCAACTTATATATAAAACCTGAATGAAAAAAGAGTGTTGATAATAAATATTAAATTATCTTTAACGCAGTCAAAAAGTTTAATTACCAATAAAAATGAAAATAAAATGTTGTTTTTGAAATACGATATAGCTAAAATTGATGTGAAATTGATTTATTTTTTACTTTTACCTGATTAAGTTTTGTATAAAACATAAACACCAACAATCGATTATTATCTGTGATGATCTCTATAAGTGAATTGTCAATACATTAAAAATGGAAAACAAAGGTAAGTAAACGTTAAATTAAATATTTGCTAGTATCAAGCTCCACAAAAACGCAGCTAAACGCTTTGAAAGGTCCATCACGTTTGCCTCCCTAATATACACTTCTATTTATATAAATTTATTTCAATTGTGATTAACATCTTGTTTATTTTACAGTGTTTAAACCATTGGAAAAACCAGATTCCCTTAAGGGCAAGAAAGGCGAAAGTAGATAATATGTATATTGACAGGCGGAGCACCAATACAAGAAATTCATTCCTCCGAGTTGGAAGAGCGGTCGATGAAAACCTTAGGGAGACCGTGGTTGATAGATTGCCTGATGTCCCAACTATTGGAGTAGAGGTATGATTAAATAAAATCTTTCCGTATAATGTGTCTATAAACCTATTTTTTATAAGTAAATGAAATGGAATGATATTTTATTTTTACGTTTAGAACGACATTATAATAAATATAGATCCACAAAGTCCTTCAGTAAGCGAGATGCCATCAATTTCACGTACTCGAATGCAGACTTCACAAGAAATGTTTGCTGGCATGATGGCTACGATGAAGAGGAGAAGCGACGAAGAGGCAAAATTTAGGGAGACATCACATTAATGCTTCAAAAATGTTGCGGAGTCTTTAAACAATATGGCAAGAGCTATTTTAAAGCAGTCGGAAGCTGTTTAAAAAAAATTAAATAAATATATGTGTAAGAAGATATTTTTAAGTTGTTCCTATTAATGTTTATTATGTACATACATATAGAAGAAGTCTGGTATGGTATGTATTAAAAAATCTATGAAAATTGCATACAGTCTTACTTAAAAAGCTGAATATCTCCAGAAGTATTATTGATAGCGATTTTGGTTTTTTTTATGGCAAATAAAATTTCCTACAAATTCGTTGTGTACAGTTTTTCTATAGCTCCTGTCATTTACGAGATATATACAAAAAAATGCGAAATTCTTGGAAAAATCGGGTTTAGAGCCCCTTTTGTGAGTTAGGTCTCTGTTGCACTGAGCACTTTTGTAGAGTGAACAATTCTGAGAAATATACGTCTAAAGTCAAAGCGATGCCATAAAATACCTTTGATCTGTAGGAATTTAAAGATAAAACCTCAAGATTGTAGTGTATTTTCTATGGAAAATTTTTACAGGCCTTGGCTTTAATATTAAGGGCTAACATTTTCAGGGAATTTTTGTTAGGGTATTTCCAAGGAAATTTCGTGACGGGAATGAAAAAAATTAATAGTTCAAAAAAAAAAAACACCCTAATGTACATATATTACATATATAAAAATAATATTTTAACCTACCGCTTCTACGTTTCGGTTCATGTATTCATGTGGAATAACGTTAGACGACGAAGACGGTCCAATTATTGCAACATGGGTGCAGTCAATAGCATCAATCACTCCTTTTATTCCAAACTTATTATGGAAACTAGAAATATTTTAATGTTTTTATATACTTGTTTTACTTTAACTCACATATATATACTTTACCCCATTTTAATTCTGTTGTAGTGCTCTGTTGCATTTGGAAAGCTTATTTCCGCATTTTTTGTTCCAACACAAGTTTGCATATATGCCTTACATTTCGAGATATGCTAGGTTGACTCATGGCAGATAAATGGCTATTTCCAATGCAGTATTGGTATGAGCCAATGTTTAGTAAAAAATCTAAATTTAAAAGCATGAACACTCATCCGAATCTCAAAAGGACTTTCGGAAACGATTATCGAGAGGTTTCAATTCCTACATAAAGTCCCAACACAACGATTTCGGAAAACGAAAATATTTTCTAAATGTTGCATCCTCCAATAAAAGTGGATCCTCACTATTCCTTAAGTGTGCCAAATTTCTCCTGTTTACATTTCTAATTGAAAGAAATTAATAATATTTTTATATTCATTGATATTAAATGATACGTACCTTTCTTCATTTTCATAAGTTTGTAAAATTAACTAAAAAGCAGTGACTTCCTCGTCCATTGCTTGTTTTTTCTTTTCTTAATACGTTTGCGACCTGCTTATTACCAGCTGACAAAATTTGAGACAATATTTTGAGGATAGAGACTATATTGTGAATAGTAACTGGTCAAAATGTCTCAAATAGAAACAAGAGATTGCTTACAGAATCCCACTAATCGTGTGATATCAAGATCGGCAATGTTCATTCGATTTTAGTAAATTCAATTCAAAATTTTCCTTTTATTCTTAGGCGATTCTGTTAGCAGAATTTTCGCGTTATATGTATCAATATCAATTTTTTCAGACCGAAAGTTTAGTCCTACAGCTCCGATGAAAATCAAGTTCTGGTATGGAAACCTTTTTTAACTGACAAGCTATCTTCACAAAATTTAGTACGGCGCAAACTCCGAACAGTTAATAACGTACACATTTAAGAGTATTCTTCTGCTTCTTAATCTGGATAAATGAATACATTTGGAAGCAATCCTATTAAAGTTTTTATTGAGTTCTGAATTGAAAAAAGATTTTTAGAGATAACATTTATGGATGGAATTTATAAATGAGAATTCGAAATATTGTCGAAGCTATATAGAAGGGAAATAGTGACCGAGCGATATATGAGCGCTTGGGCAGAAAGCGAAAACTTTGACTCGGTTTTTCATTTTTACGATTTTTCTTAATTATCGGGCAGGATTGAAAAAAACTAATCGTATGGAATTGCGACAAAGTTTATTATCTTTGGCATTAAATTATCTTCTATTTAAACTAAAAAAATTAAGAAAATTTAAGTTTGAACATATGTTTAAGCAACATAAAGTAACATTTTTTGGTCAAAAACCACTTTTTTATTTTTTAAAATTTCCTAGCTTAACTTGAATATAAGTTATTGACAAATGTGAATCTCTTTAATTTTTTTGTTTCCGACTGAAATTGCGACCTGCATACTTTCCGCCGTCCGACAAATGCATACGCGAGATGCATCGGGCAATTGTTTCCCTAAGGCAGAATATCAAAGAATTCGTATCCAAAAAATTTTCGGGTGATGTTTAAATATATAACTATAAACCCTAGAAATTTCGCTTTAATCAATTATTTCTTTCCCTCCAAAAAAAAAACATCAAGCCTCTAAAGCGGCTCCCCCTTAAATATCCGCATTTTTTCCAAAACTCAATAACTAAGACATTTCGTACTTTATTCTTATGTTTTCTTCTATAGAAATAAAGATAAATCAATTCGTAACAATAAAATAACTCGATTTCTTAACTTACATTTCAAATCTGTGTGCGACTATCTTCTTGCTTTGTTTCTGACAGCAAAACCGATAAAATTGGTTTCTGTGACACCCAAAACCGATAAAAATTCTGTTTCGAATATCAAACCAATAATGTCTGAATTCATGACACTTACTGCTTTTTTTGATCGGTTTCAATTCTGATTCCGACAACTATCAGATTCCACAACACCCAGAAATGTAACTATTATACTAAATTAAACAAAGTACCACAATTAATATAAATTATATATAAATTAAAAGAAATAATGATAATATAGTAAATATATAAATGTTGGCCAAAATGATTATAACAAGAAAAATTAAGTTTGTAAAATATTTGTTTATATATAAGTGCTAATATTTAAAAGCTAACCCAAAATAATTACTAAAAAATTGTAAAAAATAGAAAGAAACGTAAAATTATTATGAATAAATATGTAAATTTCAAAAAATAAAATAAGAATTTCAATTGTTTTAGTTATAAGGGAAAATGTAACCGATACGATAGGTAGTGGTAACCAATGAGTAACAAACAACCTACAGCATGTGGCGACGTAACCGATGCACCAGTTTTCTGTAAAACATAGGTAACCATAGCAATAACTACACAAACTATTTTCAGTATCAGTAAAATTCTCATACCAACATTTAGAGAGAGAAGAGAAATATTTCTTTTTCCCTAGGCTAGATTTACCTATCGGGTAAAGAATGCATTAATTACTTATAATCAATCGGTAACCGGTTAGCTAACTTTTACCCATCTGTAGCGTAACTAATTAAAACTGGACAGTAAAACTATTAATTTCTTTTTTATTTTTGTCAACAATTTCAAGAAAAGACGAAAATACTACAGCTCTGAAAGTATTCGACGCAGTACCCACAGGGGGAAGCAGAGGAAGAGAAGAAATATGGATAATTTTTACACGTTTAACTTTAGGATTCCCCATTCAATTAGAAATGACAGTATGCTTATGGCTTTTAATTAATGTTTATTACATATTCATAAGTCTTAAAATAATTCATGTTTAACTACAACTGCTTGTTAGCAGCTGAAATTCTCTAAGAAAAAAGTCGAAGGTTGACCATAATTCAACCGAAATTTGTTTTGACGAGTTGAGTTAAAAATCATTATAGTGAATTTCAAAACTTCAACCAAAATGCAGTTGCTTTGAAAACCGTAATAGTGAGAAATTATGGGCAGACGGTCTGATGTGAGAGTTAGCATAGTCATGGTAATGTAAATGCGAGCAATCTCAAGTGCCTATAATTCTAGTGAATGCTTTTATTTTGAGCTTTTCTCTTTAATCCACTTATTGTCACTACTTGGAGGTTTGTACTGTCCGCAGACTAGTCTTCTGTGCCTTGAAGCAGTTTTTATCATTTTACTGCTTGGGTTCCAAACATTTGAAGCAGCGCACAGGTCTTGTGACTTCGCCTTATTTTATTTGCACTAAGAAGTTTATTGAAAATTGTTACCGGGCAATTCAGAATTTTTAACGACACGGGTTTCCAGTATTTTAATAAGACATAAGAACGGCGGAAAAATTAAAATTGTGAAGAAATATTTAGGGTTTTCACAAGTCTCATAAAGTTATAAGTTATAACGAATCGAAAACATAGCATTGAGAATTGTAAATGTGTAAACTCATTTTTGTATGAAATCCAACAACAATTTTTTTAAACAAGTGTAAAAATTTATAATTTTACGATTTTACGATGCTTTACGACGGGTTGTGAGTACCCCAATCCATTTTGTTTAATACTCCTGATTTTGGAAAATAAAATTATTAAATTGAAACAATTTATGTGAACATTCATTCTCTCGTTTTTATACTGCTCTCAATTATTACAACGACAAGAAACGACTGTTGCTATGTCGTTACTACTATACTCCTTTCAAAATTTAGAATCTCATTTTATTTTCTATAAATGTTGATAATCATTAATGTATATAAACTTTTTTATATAAATTAAGATTTCCACTTCAAATTGTAAGTGGAAATAAAATCAATTTTACAAACAATTTAAAATATATCCTTATAATAAATAAGTATGTCGTACAATAAAACATAAATTAGTTATATCAATTTCGCCATTAATATAAATGGAATTTGTAGAACTATACTCTAGTTAAAAGCTCATCTCCAAATTTATACAAAACTAAAGTTTTTCGATTTAATGGCCATAAGTAATTTGCTACGTAAAATGGTTTTGGTAGAATATAAAGGTATATATGTATATAAACATATACAAGTGTTTCCTGTAGGTAAAAAAGAATTATCGATTGGTCTAATAGTTACTGAAAGAAGGAGCTGATAGCGCAGGTGTGCTGGTCCAAAAATAAATCTTATATTTGATATATAATTATTATCAAAAAAATACAACTATTTTTGGTTAATATTTAAATCAATATTACCAAATCTTGACGCTCTGAAGTACCCATTTTTTCTACAATGCTCCAAAACCACCTTTCAAATTTCAGGAGCTTGTCAGATCCCTCACTGGATTCATCATTGAAAGTTGTATATGATATCAAGGTGGACACATTTATGTCTCCAACGGCGTTTAATAGTAGACGAAAATCTTCAGCAGTTAAGCTGTTCATGCAGCTGTCTGGCAGCATATCAAGACTCCATCTCTTAGCTCCTGAAAGTATAATGTAATTCACTTTCTCATTTACATATAAAATAATAACAATGTTAAAATATTCATAGCTCACTCGTGTGTTCGCTATCTAAGCGATTTATTATTAAAATGAAAATTTGCCTGTGCTCCGGTGGTAACGGGGGCTCTGTTTGATTGACTGCAATTCCCAAAGCTACAGTATCCTAACCAAGCTCTTTGACTAAATCAGTGGACGCCTCGTCCTTGTTTTGTGGAGCAGGAATACTGTAATCGGGTAGTAATTTTCCAAACTTTGCAAAAGTTTACCTTCAATAAGCTTCAGCGCTTTTTTAAATATTATGCCATCGGGCTAGTGTTATCTTTGTAATCGAGTACAATCTTCTTACAAAATAATCGCAAAAAGAGCTCTCTCAACGTAGTCCCTGACCAGCACAACATGGCGTCTTAATAAAATTGTGTTATGTGTAGAAGTTCACGCAAGTGATCGCCATTCACTTGGGAGTGGCCAGAAACGATTCTTTTACACATGGCTCAAGCAGCTCACTACTTCCGGTCTTTGACCAAGTATCCTCTGGGTGGCCTAAGAACATCCGTTTGAAGGCGAGCTAAAGTGAGAAGGCGAAACATCCCCTGCATAGGGTTGTGCGCTGGGTTTGGGACCCGCCACGTAAAAAAACACCCCCAGTGAAGAAGTATAACCAGCCTCGGATGAGAGACCCCCCTTTTGATGACGACCATGGCAAACGAAAGAAGGACTACGAATTAAGGGCATGCACCTGGAATGTCCGGTCCCTTAATTGGGAAGATGCCGCTGCCCAGCTGGTTGATGTCCTCGTAAAAACAAAGGCTGACATCACCGCCGTCCAAGAAATGCGATGGACGGGACAAGGACAGAGACGAGTAGGTCCTTGTGACATTTACTACAGTGGCCATATAAAGGAGCGCAAGTTTGGTCTAGAATTCGTGGTGGGAGAGAGACTCCGTCGCCGAGTACTATCATTCACTGCGGTGAATGAACGTCTAGCCACAATCCGCATCAAAGCGAGGTTTTTCAACATAGGACGATGTAACCAAAAATGCCTTTTATGAGTGCTTGGAGCACACTTATGAAGGCTGCCCCCGCCACGATGTCAAAATCGTGCTTGGCGACTTTACCGCCAGGGTGGGCAAACAAGGTATCTTTGGCACTACGGTCGGTAAATTCAGCCTCCACGACGAAACATCCCCAAATGGGTTGAGGCTGATTGACTTCGCCGGGGCCCGAAATACGGTTATCTGTAGTACTAGATTCCAGCATAAAAAGATTCATCAAGCTACCTGGCTGTCTCTGGATCGAAAAACTACCAACCAATTCGATAATGTTGTGATAGACGGAAAACACGTTTCCAGTGTTTTAGATGTGCGTGCGCTCCGAGGTCCTAACATCGACTCGGACCACTATCTTGTTGCAGCCAAGATTCGCATCCGCCTCTGTGCAGCAAAAAACGCACGCCACCAACCACAAGGAAGGTTCAACGTCGAGAGGCTGCAATCACAACAGACAGCCGAACGATTTTCTACTCGGCTTGCACTCCTGCTCTCTGAGAGCACTCGTCAACAACTCGGTATAAGGGAACTGTGGGACCGCATTTCAAACTGCTTACGTACAGCTGCAACCGAAACTATTGGTTTTCGGAAAGTGCAAAAGAACAGCTGGTACGACGAGGAGTGCCGTGTCGCAGCGGCGAGAAAACAGGCTGTCTACCTCGCAACGTTACGATCGACCACAACACGTGCGGGATGGGATAGATACCGAGAGCTGAAGAGGGAAGCGAGACGCATTTGTAGACAGAAGAAGAAAGAGGCTGAAATGCTTGAGTATGAAGAGCTTGATAAGCTGGCCGACAGAGGTAATGCTCGAAAATTCTACGAAAAAATGCGGCGGCTTACAGAAGGTTTCAAGACCGGAGCATACTCTTGTAGAACCCCCAAAGGTGATCTAGTCACTGATGCCCAGAGCATACTTAAATTATGGAGAGGAACACTTCTCCAGCCTGCTGAATGGCAGTGAACGCACAACACCAGGAGAAGGAGAACCCGATTCCCCAATCGATGACGATGGAGCAGACGTTCCATTACCCGACCATGAAGAAGTTCGAATAGCAATTGCCCGCCTGAAGAACAACAAAGCGGCAGGGGCCGATGGATTGCCGGCCGAGCTATTCAAACACGGCGGCGAAGAACTGATAAGGAGCATGCTTCAGCTTCTTTGTAAAATATGGTCGGACGACAGCATGCCCCACGATTGGAATTTAAGTGTGCTATGCCCAATCCATAAAAAAGGAGACCCCACAATCTGCGCCAACTACCGTGGGGTTAGCCTCCTCAACATCGCATATAAGGTTCTATCGAGCGTATTGTATGAAAGATTAAAGCCCACCGTCAACAAACTGATTGGACCTTATCAGTGTGGCTTTAGACCTGGAAAATCAACAACCGACCAGGTATTCACCATGCGCCAAATCTTGGAAAAGACCCGTGAAAGGAGAATCGACACACTCCACCTCTTCGTCGATTTCAAAGCTTTCGACAGCACGAAAAGGAGCTGCCTTTATGCCGCGATGTCTGAATTTGGTATACCCGCAAAACTAAAACAGCTGTGTAAGCTGACGTTTAGCAACTTCTTCATGATATTGATATCATCGGCCTCAACACCCGCGCCGTTAGTTCTGCTTTCTCCAGGCTGGACAAAGAAGCAAAGCAGATGGGTCTGGCAGTTAACGAGGGCAAGACGAAATATCTCCTGTCATCAAACAAACAGTCATCGCACTCGCGACTTGGCTCTCACGTCACTGTTGGAAGTCATAACTTTTGAAGTTGTAAATAATTTCGTCTATCTAGGAACCAGGGTAAACACCACCAACAATGTCAGCCTAGAAATCCAACGCAGAATAACACTTGCCAACAGGTGTTACTTCGGACTGAGTAGGCAATTGATAAGCAAAGTCCTCTCTCGACAAACAAAATCCAAACTCTATAAGTCACTCATAATTCCCGTTCTGCTGTATGGTGCAGAGTCTTGGACGATGACAACAACGGATGAGTCGACGTTGCGAGTTTTCGAGAGAAAAGTTCTGCGAAAGATTTATGGTCCTTTGCGCGTTAGCCACGGCGAATACCGCATTCGATGGAACGATGAGCTGTACGAGATATACGACGATATCGACATAGTTCAGCGAATTAAAAGACAGCGGCTACGCTGGCTAGGTCATGTTGTCCGAATGGACGAAAACACTCCTGCTCTGAAAGTATTCGACGCAGTACCCGCCGGGGGAAACAGAGGAAGAGGAAGACCTCCACTCCGTTGGAAAGACCAAGTGGAGGAGGACCTGTCTTCGCTTGGAATATCCAATTGGCGCCACGTAGCGAAAAGAAGAAACGACTGGCGCGCTGTTGTTAACTCGGCTATAATCGCGTAAGCGGTGTCTACGCCAATTAAGAAGAAGAAGAAGTGTACGATAAACATACTACTCAAGGTATCTTAGGCTTTCACACCAGGCAAACCGACGATGGGTGTCCCCTGCACTCGATGTTTCCATTCTTTTCGTGACACATTCCACATGGAAGCCTTTGGCGATATTACATAGAATAACGTCTGAACAAACTCGTCTTTTGGGCACAGACGGAAAAATGCGGAGAGTGTGGTAATAGGCGGTGTTGCAACTCGGTCTTGCAGTTTTGCCTCTGTAAAATACATACGCTCGCCGTTTGAGAGGTTTACAGCAAAATAGGTCACTGTTGAGTGCGTTTCGTGTAACGATAAACCAGAGTGTCAACTGAACACTAATTCCGAAATCCCCTGATTTTTCCCTGACCGAAAATAAAATTCCAGAGCCTACAAAAAATAATTGTGATTCAAAAATTCGTTATAATTGTAAATTATTTATTTTAAAAATAATTTTTGTTTGCTATAATTTACACCTAATACCCGGAATTGAGTAAGAATTTGGAACTATCAATTATTTTATATTTTTTCTCAGATTTCCAACTATCCATAAAAGATCAGTTTCTTTCGATCAAATGTTTATAACTCTTGATAATCAAATAATGACTACTACTATCAATTAGTTAGAAGTTAAACTTCATTTTTATTATTAATTCTCCATATAGTCAGTTTTTAAAATGCTGTAGACATAATAAAAAAATAAATTATAAATTTCCCTAACCCAAGTTAAAATTCCTTGACTTTTCACTGACTGTTCCAGAAATTTCAAATTCCCTGACATTTCCAGGTTTTCCAGGTCAATCGCCACCCTGTAAGCCGAGTAGACCAAGACTTCACGACTGACGACTCGTAGGTTTATATTGAAATTGAAACATACCTACTGTACTCTTCAATATTGTCGAAGAGTGTACATAGGAATAGAAATTAGAAACATGCCTAATGTACTCTTCAATATTGTCGAAGAGAGTGCGTAGGATTTGGCCGTCATTTTAAGTATCGTGTTTTATTTGAAAAATTAAACAAAGTTCCCCATACATTATCCGCGATTTCATTTTCATCAATTTTCCCATGGGAGTAAGATATTTTCTCGCTGTGTTTAGGGTGTCAGCTAACTTCATTACCAATTTTAATTAAAATTTCTCCAGCTGGTTAGGCCTGAAGAAGTAACAAACATAGTGACTCACAAAATTTCGCCTCTGTGTTGGTAGTGTGATGTCACTAAAACAATAACTTTTTACGTCAAACACTTTAACAATTTGCTTTATCTCTCCGCATGAAATCACTGAATTCATTTTGAGAAAAAAAAAAAACTTGGGGGTAGATGCTGTACTCTCTTATTAACATCCATCCACTGCACCGATATCTGGGTATTGGCGAAAGCGAGATTTTCAGTGAATAAAATATGGAATTTCGTAGACGGCAATTTTCGATATCTTCACGTTTAAAGTTTAGTAAGACCTTAAAACTTTCCGCATAATTTGTCGTGTATTTTCGGTAAGGAGCCTGAGAGTAAGGATCACGTGACGTTAACATTTGTGAAAAAAGAGCGCAAACCCTTAACATGACTGGAAAACTAAATTTCTATTTCGAATGATTATTTCCAATATACATATATGAAAATATTATATATGCAATTATCTTAAAGACAAGAAAAAAATACATTCCAAATTTTCATAAATAAGGTCGTATTCCTAACACTTAAAAGCACTAAACATAACAGCTATTCGCTTCTTTAAACATGCTAATATTTCGATGTGGTTAAATATGGATAGTTTTTACTCGTTTAACTTTAGGATTCCCTATTCAATTAGAAATGACAGATGTTTATGGCTTTTAAATAATGTTTACTGCAAATTCATAAGTTATTTTCGTTTTCCATTTTGTAAAAATAAGAAAAAGATATTAATTTCTTAAATAAACTCCTTAATTTTTTACTACAATTACATGTTAGCAGCTGAAGTTTTCTAAGAAAAAAGACGAAGGTTGACCATACTTCAACCGAAATTTGTTTTGTCTAGTTGAGCTAAAAATCATTATAGTGAATTCCAAAACTTCAACCAAATTGCAGTTGCTTTGAAAGGTTATGCTACTTATCAGACCACCATTAGTGATGTTAATGTAAATGCGAGCAATCTCAAGTGCCTATAATTTTAGTGAATGCTTTTATTTTGAGCTTTTCTCTTTATTCAGTTACTGTCACCACTTGGAGGTTTGTACTGTCCGCTGAGTAGTAGTACGCCTCTTCTGTGCCCTAAAGCAGTTTTTATCATTTTAGTGCTTGGGTTCAAAACATTTGAAGCCGCGCACAGGTCTTGTGACTTCGCTTTATTTTATTTGCACTAAGAAGTTTACTGCAAATTGTTACCGGGTGGCTAAGTGAGTCTTAGACCCCCATCGCAATATTACACTTCCACACCACACACATTACATACACCATACTTCATTCCACACCACATCATCATTGCATTCCACATCTCACGCACACAAATACCACAACATCACAAATTCAACATACACGAGGACACTATACAAAAAAAGAACTAAAGGGACCGACGGACAACGCACCAGCCTCTTTTTGGTTTTTGATACGGTACACCGCAGACCTGCTCCATTTTTTATTTCGTTTTTCGTTGCGAATTTTTTTCAATATAAAGTGAGTGCCGGGAAGACTAATAGAATATTCATGGTCCTTCGAACAAGTTAACACAGTAGAATAAAATAAAAATAAAAAAAAATAAAAGAAAAAAAATAATAATAAGAATTAAATAAAATAAAATCTTACTAAAGAAATACACGAAAAAAAAAGAAAACGTGGGGTGTGGTGCATCAACAAAAAAAAGGTGAAGTGTCTACTGTCAATCAATACAAATAAAACACAAATCTAAAGCGTTGCGGAAAAAAAAGAAAAAAAAATGAGCGGACTGTTAACTGTCCGAAAAAAGCATCCAAAATACATTGAAGTGGAGTGACTTAACCAACAACACAGAAAAGTGTCTGAAAGTGTTTAAAATGAACATAGAGACATAAGGGCAGTGCAGTGAGTCCAAAACCACCGAAATAAAAAAAAAAAATAAATAAAAAGGAAATTAAAATCTACAAAAAGAGTGAAGAGTGGGCAGAGTGGAGTGTGACACTAGAAAATTATTATTAACACATACATACATACGACAAGTGCAGTGACGCCGAAGAAAAATAAAAAGAAATAAATAAAACGGGCGCGAAATTAAAACTATATAAAATAAAAACAACAATTTCAAACGGGAGCAACACAACACAGCTAGACATCGCAGAGACCTGCATACACCAACAAGGGAAAATTGCACAGGATAAAAAAAAACAACAAGGAGGAGCGGACCGTCACGAATAAAGGAGGCCACTGACCCCAAAAACGAAAAAAAAGTAGATACACCGCTACTTGTCCCCACACAAATAAGCACAAAAAAAGACCCCTTGAAGCGAGTCAAAGTGCATCGTTTTCATTTTTTATTAAAATATAAGTATGTATGTTTTAACAGTTAAAAAAACAGGTACCAGCGGTTTAACAAAACGAAAAAAACAATTAATATCGGTATTCTTATTTTCTTATTTTCCAACACCTTAACGGAGAAAGCGGAAAATAACCGATATTCAAAAACAAAAAAAACGATAAAAATCGGACAAATCACATTATTAAAATACTATTGCTGCCTTTTCTTGCGGTGTTTCATTTGTGTACATATATATATACACATAATAAAAAAATACTAGGAGGATGGAGTCATGTGTAGAAGTTCACGCAAGTGAGGAAAGTTCTCTGATCGCCATTCACTTGGGAGTGGCCAGAAACGATTCTTTTACACATGGCTCAAGCAGCTCACTACTTCCGGTCTTTGACCAAGTATCCTCTGGGTAGCCTAAGAACATCCGTTCGAAGGCGAGCTAAAGTGAGAAGGCGAAACATTCCCTACAAGGGTTGTGCGCTGGGTTTGGGACCCGCCACGTAAAAAACACCCCCAGTGAAGAGCTACAACCAGCCTCGGATTCACTCATAATTCCCGTCCTGCTTCCCGTCCTGCTGTATGGTGCAGAGTCTTGGACGATGTCAACAACGGATGAGTCGACGTTGCGAGTTTTCGAGAGAAAAGTTCTGCGAAAGATTTATGGTCCTTTGCGCGTTAGCCACGGCGAATACCGCATTCGATGGAACGATGAGCTGTACGAGATATACGACGACATCGACATAGTTCAGCGAATTAAAAGACAGCGGCTACGCTGGCTGGTCATGTTGTCCGGATGGACGAAAACACTCCAGCTCTGAAAATATTCGACGCAGTACCCGCCGGGGAAGCAGAGGAAGAGGAAGACCTCCACTCCGTTGGAAGGACCAAGTGGAGAAGGACCTGGCTTCGCTTGGAATATCCAATTGGCGCCACGTAGCGAGAAGAAGAAGCGACTGGCGCGCTGTTGTTAACTCGGCTATAATCGCTTAAGCGGTTTCTACGCCAATTAAGAAGAAGAAGAATAAAAAAAAAAACAATACATATTCAAGTAACCACTTGCACTATTTTCCCGCAATACCACTTCTGCTTCTTAAAGCAGTAAGCAAGATTGCTAAATCATACGTAAGCTAAGGCCGAGTTATCACAAAGCTACACTCTAAAGCGAAAAATAAAAATAAAAGAAAGATAAAGAACAAAATACAAACGTACATATATTCTGTTTCCACTTGCATTTATATACATATATACACGTACATACATATTATATGTATATATTTTACATACATACATATGTATATAAAAGCCGTGAACATAAGTGTAGACGGTAAAAATACTGACGCTCTTTTTTGTTATCACGGCAGAAATATTGCGAATACGTATATTCATATATATATACATAGGGACATACGACACACGATTAGCATGCTATATTAACGGAGTGTGTAAATCACTGTTAAGGCGAAACAAAAAAAAATTTCGCGGTTTAATACAAATATTCACCACAGTTACGATATGTAAATATCGCTTCAAAGTCCACATTGGCAAATATCCCGCAATAACCCTTGTTCTTTGACCGACAAAAACAAGCAGAATTGTATATAAAAACGTTATACATACATACATATACATACATATATACAAAGTGCAGTGATCTCTAAACGAGCTCTCATTAGCACATAAGACAATCACAAGAGATCCGCTCTATCCGTAGGTATACCCCATAAGAATTATGGACACAAAATACATATAAAAAATAAAATTATTTATATACATATATATATGTACATATATATTAAATCCGCTGAAAAATATACCGGCATATATATCGACATCGGGTACAACTTAAATATAACATAAAAAGTTTTTCATAACATGCTTAAAAATTTGTACATACGTGTATTGTCACATATGTAGATACCGCTGTGCAGAAGGAACTAGTTGCAGCATGCGGCGCAACTATGCGCAGGACGAGATACAATAACAATCGAAAGCCGTTATACTGGTAGAGCGACGAAATTGCCAAGCTGAGGAAGCTCTGTCACTCAGCTGGACGTCGCGCACAGCAAAACCAGGGAGAGGAAAACGAAATCCGCCTCAGAGAAGCATTTAAATGCCAAAAAAAGCTCCTGAAGTCAGCCATTATGTCGAAATTCAAAAATCAGTCGCAGCAACCTAAGAACGCTTCATTTATAAAAAATGTTGTCGAAGCGTTATTCCCTACACATGCATCCATTTCCTACATTAAAAGAAACGAAGCTACGGACCCACCCTTATTAGTCACAGAAGACGAACTATTGGCTATTGCGAAAAAAATCAAAAACTCGAAAGCGCCTGGAATAGACGGTATACCAAATAGTGCCCTTAAAGAAGACATAACTCATAGACCCAGTTTATTTATTAGCATGTACAATGCGTGTATATTAGAAGAGGTGTTACCCGATCCGTGGAAGATTCAGCGCCTGGTTCTACTCCCAAAGCCAAAAAAGCCACCAGAAGAACCCTCATCATATCGACCTCTTTGCATGCTCGACACGATTGGGAAAGTGTACGAAAGCATTGTAAGAAACCGCTTGGAATTAGCAATCCAAAAATCCGGCGGATTATCAGAGAGACAATACGGCTTCATAAAAAAGAGATCCACTATTAACGCACTACGATAAGTCGTCGTATTGCGAAATGTGCAGTAAGTGGCAAAAGATGGAAAGGTGGCACAGAAAAGTATTGTGCGCTGATTTCCCTGGATGTCAAGAATGCATTCAACTCAGCAAAATGGGCAGACATAATTAAAGCCCTGGATGAAATACGGGCCCCTGAATACCTCATAAACATAATAACGAGCTATTTTAAAAACAGAAAGCTGATTTTTGAGACGGACGAAGGCACCAAGAGCTGCTCTATCTCAAGTTGAGTACCACAAGGCTCAGTGTTAGGCCCACTATTATGGAACCTTATGTATGACAGGGTGCTAAAGAGACAGCAACCAACAGACGTGAAACTAGTAGCTTATGCGGACGACCTAATGGTGGTAGCAGTCGCCAAGCAACTACCTGACCTGAGAAATAATAATGAGTGCTTAAATGGTCTACGCCAATGGTTCTGAATGAGTCTGAAACTGGCGGAGGAAAAAACAGAAGTTTTACTGATAAGCACTAGGAAGATAGAAGAACGAATAGAGCTCACCATAGGGGAATGCAAGATTATTTCGCAGGCGCAATTGAAGTATCTGGGGGTAATATTAGATTCCAAAATACAATTTAAAGAACACTTGGAGTATACTTCCGCCAAGGCAAACAGAATTTATAATACCCTATCGAGAATGATGACCAATAGAAGCTGTGTGCGTTCCAGCCGGCGATTATTAATAGCGAAAGCAATGAGTTCCGTAATACTGTATGCGGCACCAGTATGAATACAGGCAATGGATATAAAAGCGTATTCAAAACAAATAATTGCAGTGCATAGGCTTTCTGCAATTCGGGTAATAAGTGCTTTCCGGACTATATCAACCGACGCTGCTGAAGTATTAGCCAGCATGCCGCCCATTGACATCCAGGGAGATGAACTCGAGCATTTATATCAATTATCAACGCCTAAAACAGTATCGGTAAAAAAAAAAAATATGTAGATACGCATATTGCTTCAAAGTCCACATCGGCATATATTTCGCAATACCCCTTAGGTTTTCGCTAACAAAATCAAACAAGATTGCGTATAAAATATATTCAAAGTCCACATTGGCATAGTTCCCGCAATACACCTTTGTTTTTGATCAACAAAAACAAGCAGGATTGTGTAACCAACCAAAGCGTAATACATATGTTCATACATGCATATGTACAAAGTGCAGTGATCTCTAAAACGAGCGCTCATTAGCACATAATAAATAAAAGATCCACCTATAGGTATACCCTATAGGTCATTTGGACATAAAATATATATAAAACAAATATATATAGAAAAATAAAACATATAAAATATTTCCGGCCAACAATAAATAATTATGTAAATCAAATGTAAGCGATATTCTATATACGCGTAATATTTTATTTGATTTGGAAAACTCTTATTTAGTACTTAAAAGAGTTTACGTCTAAACATTTCGTTCAAAACTCTTATTAACTTAAAAGAGTTCGCGATTACACATGCTACCAAATACGTAAAGCTTCTTGTCATATCAAGTTCGTTCAAAACTCTTATTTATTTAAAAGAGTTCTCGTCTAATCATATAAATACTTACATATACGAAAATATTTTTGAAATCTCGGTTTATCAAAAAGCCATTGGTTTTATTGGTTTTTTTTTGAAACTCTTACATACAAAAGAGTCTTCTATTCAACATTTTATATACGAAACTTTTTCTAAACATCTACAAGTATAGTTTTCACTAAGACGTTTTGATTCATTCTATACATCTTTTAAATGAGTTCAGACTCAAACTAATCTAAAACAACTCAGTTGCTAAAAGTTCCAAAGATGATTTCAGACGAAAAAAGTCCGTGTACACCTGAAGAATCTACACGCTCAAAGCAAGGTGCTACAAAACCAAATTTATTTCTGAGAGTGACAGTCTAATTCGATACTGCACTCGATTCTCATCTTCACCGATTCAAGATAATTCTGAATCGGTATTAGATATTAAAAAAGAAAATCTTGACAACTTCTGGACACGTCTCCAAGCGGCATATGACGCAATCGTAGAATCTGACGACTCAGATATACCAGAAAATTTTACATCCTCGGCTTGCTCAAAATACGAAAATTGCTTAGACTAATTCGAAGAGACTAAAGCCATGATCTCTAATCAACTAAAACTAATCAAATCAATTGCACTTACTCCACAACCGAGAGTAGATCTGCCACCAAGACAAGCCCAAGAGGCAAGTTCAGGCATTCACCTTAAAGTGCCAGTATGCGACACAGATATATTTCATGGTGGTTATGAACAGTGGCCGTCCTTCCGGGACATGTTTACAGCTGTGTACATAAACCATCCTAAATTATCACAAGCGCAGAAATTGTATCACCTTAGATACAAAACCAAAGGTCAAGCAGGCATAATAGTCAAACAGTTCGCTCTCAATGACGAAAATTGCAACTATCGGTCGACAAGCAAGTGACGATACCAATGAATTTACCACAAATTCAGAAATAAACAAGTGATGAATTCATAAAGCTTCAATCCACTGTTTCAAATTGTTTGCCGGTTTTATCTACACAGAATATTCCCACAGATAATTGGGACCCCATTCTGGTAAATATATGCACAGCTGCATTACCAGAAAAAACTTCTTACTACCCAATATGAAATTGCAGAAAGGGTAGATAAAAAACTAGTCAGAACGAAAAACGTTCAAAGCGACCTCAATAGAAGCTTCAGTAGACCCCAAGCAAGTATCCACAATAATTTAAATAGAAGATTTTTTAAGAATCAATAGTTCACTTCTGAACAATATAAACAAACGTCATGCGAACTTTGTAGAGGAGGTCACAAGCTCAAATCGTGCGAGAAATTCAAAAAAATGAATATTAGCGATCGAAACAATTTCGCAAGAACGAAAAAATTATGTACCAACTGTTTGTCACATGCGCATACGCTTAAAGATTGCGAAAGCAAATTTAATTGCGTTTACTGCCATAAAATACATCATTCAATGTTACATATAACAAATTATTCCAGCTCACCCCCAAACAGCGCAAACGTAAAAAGAGCAACAGGTTTAGTTGCAACAATAAATTCTGAAAACTGCCAAGAAGCACTATGCTGCTCAAAGGCGTTAAAAACTCAAACGCTACATAGCGAAAATCACAGTAGGGTACTATTACCCACAGCAGTTGTCTCCATCGAACACCGAGGAGAACTGTTTAAACTCAGAGCCTTAATAGACCAAGGATCACAACGATCCTTTATAGCGTCTAGGGCACAAAACAGGCTTCAGTTGCCAACAAAACTGGCCAATTTTGAAATCACGGGGATGGGTGGAAGAGTTGTTCAAAACTCAAATAAAATCTGCCCCATTACCCTTTTTTCCCCCAAAGCGGATAAGCGCATACAAGCAGAAGCTATTGTCTTACCGCAATTAACTAACATGCTACCAAGCTATCATATAAATAGCAAGCATTGGCAAAGGGTCAGAAGGATCAAGCAAGGGTCAAGGATCAGAAAACGGTCGGTACATCGTACGACTACCACTTAAGCAACAATTTCTTAACACACTCGCCTTAGGTTACTCTCGCAACTCTGCAATACAGCAGTTTCTAAGTATGGAAAGAAACTTACTTAAAAAAGGTGAACTCAAATCAGAAATATGATAGTGTGTTAGAAGAATACCTCCATTTAGATTATGTGGAGGAAGTAAACCCAGGTGAGGAAATTGTCAACGGCAAATACTACTCCTTTTACCTACCACATCACGCAGTAGTAAAGCCAGACAAAAAAACAGCAAAAGTAAGAGTTGTTTATAATGCCTCGAAAACCACTAGTTCAGAGAATTCCAAAATGATATTTTGTTTACGGGACCCACACTCCAACCAGATTTAATGCTTCTGATATTAAATTGGCGTATATTGAAATACGTATTCAATGGGGACGTTGAAAAAATGTATCGGCAAATAGTCGTACATAAAGACGACCAAGATTTTCAACGTTTTATGTTCCGAAGATCCCCCACCAGTCCTCTACGCGACTTCAAATTAAAAGCAGTTACCTTTGGCGTTAACTGTGCACCATATCTAGCCATTCGAACCCTCCACGAATTGGCAGACAACACAAAGTCAGAATTTCCTCTGGCAACTGAAGTGTTGAAAACTCAAACGCATATAGACTATATTCTGTCTGGAAGTCACACTCTTCCACAAGCATACGAGGCCTTGTCACAGGTAATAAAAGCCCTCAAATCCGCAGGGTTTCCATTAAAAAAGATTACGGCAAATCACCCAAATATACTCAAAAATATTCCAAACGAAAATTTGTTGGACACTAATTTCCTTATATTCGAAAAGGAAAGTACAACAGAAACACTAGGCATCCAATGGAATGCGATATCGGACCAGTTATCATACACGACTGACTCCATATCCAATTATCAACCATAACAAAATGACAGATTTTATCTTCGGAGGCAAAACTTTTCGACCCCGCAGGATAGCTTTCGCCAATTATGATCCAAGCGAAAATCTTAATACAAGAATTATGGAAAGATGGAACCTACTTGGACGAACAAGTGAAACCTTTTGGCTTAGAAAAATGGTCCCAGTTCACAAACAATCTGAATGATATTTCTCAGATACAAATTCCGCGATGGGAAAATTACTCCCCCTATCAGAAAATCGAATTACATGGCTTTTGTGACGCCTCTGAAAAGGCATACTGCACTACTACAGAAAAAAAAAATTGTGAAGAAATATTTATATTTTATTTCTCCTGATTTTGGAAAATAAAATTATTAAATTAAAACACATTATGTAAACATTCAGTTGCAATCGAATTTCAAAATATATACATACATTGTGACAAAAACGCACCCGGAAATTGGAATTAAATTCCTTGGGTAAACGATATTTTAAAATTATGTATTTTGCTAAGTAGTAGGAATGCCCTTAATTACTATCCCAAATATGATAGCGATCTGTCAATCAGTTTGCTTACAGCAACTTCTTTCGGCGCAGCTCGGATTTCCCTCGCTTTGTCGTCGTGTCAGTGCTTCGACACATTGACTCTTTGAAGTGCTGAACACAATGAGCGCGACAGACTGCAAACGACATCTGTCAAATATTAAAATACACACGTTCTTATGGACACAGTTATTTTGACACAGTTATTTTGACTGCAGGCTGACAGTTGTCGCTCTCGCTAACTTCAATATATTCTTATATTTGCCAACGCCAGTAGGATGACAGTAGAGATGAGGTAGACTGGTGATGCCACTAATATGAAAATTGTAAAATTATTCACAGCTCTAACAAACCTGACGTTATTTTACAAATAAAAGCATAAAATAGCTCTATTATATCATTTGTAATAATAGTTGATAATTTAAAACAAAAATATTTACCTATTTACTTATTTTTTGCATAAAAAATTTCACTTTGAACAAAATATTAAAATTTCATTGAAGTGAAAGGTATTAGTATGGCCACAACGAAATTGTTACATACAAAATGGACAACTGCGTTGTTTTGTGTACATGCCGGCCATTGCTATGTCGCTGCCTTCTTACAAATGTTCATGTAGAAGGATTCACGACGCCATTTTCAGTTTACTGGCGTGCTGCTGCAGTCTGTCGCGCTCATTGTGTTCAGCACTTGACAAAGCGTGAGTTTCGGCCATGCGAAAGATGCGTGCGACACTTGTTATTATGAATGTATGTACATATGTATGTATGTGGCTTGCATTTGCTTTCGCAAACATACAGACAAATGTGCCAAAGAAATAATATATGTATATGCCATACAAATTCTATCGGTATATATGAGGGCAATTCACAATAGGGGTATTCGCTTGCTCTTGTAAAACCCTTGCACGGTGCAAGAATTGCATATATTTCCTCTTGGTGCACCGGCACAACAACAAACACACGCACAAAAATATTTGCAATGGCTGTAAAATATGTCAGACCAAAACCCATGTAAATTTGCGTGCAATGTCACGCAAAAATATAATTGCAACCCTGTTTTAGCTGTCATTTTACATAAAGACATATTACATTATTAAAATGTTGAGGAAGGTAAGTTTTAAATAGATTTTATAATTTCTATTTAAATTATAAAGATTTGTTACAGTTTTTTTTTGTTCAAAATGTATGCAGAGCAGTATGGGTGCTCTCGTGCCCTTGTATATTTCGGTATAGTATTTTTGCAATCTACAATCTTGCAAGAGCAAGCAAATACCCCTAATCTGGTGCAAATGGTCTTGCATATTTGCAATTGCAAATTGCCCTATGGAAATGATAACCAATATGCATATTTCATGAAGGTTATCAATTTTCTTTGAAGAAATGAAGTTCATTTGGCACATCTTCATTTTTTGTTAGTCGAAATAAATATAAATAATATTTGAAATACTAATTTATTTAAAAATTAAAACTAAATTAAAGAGAAATAAAATTAAAATTATTCTAGTGAAACTTCTTAGGCGACTTCGGAAAAGTTTGCGTTAAACGTTTAACGCTTCAGTAGAGGGGGAATAGCTTTGAACGATTAACGCAACTTGGAAGGAGAAAAGAAACAGAGAGAAATAGCGTGAGAGAGAGAGAATGAGAGTAAAGCATAGAAGTTAAAGGATAGAGAAGGTGGAGGTTCGACAGCGGACATTTGTTAGATTTGTAGCAAGGAATTCACCTCACTACCACAGAATTCACGCTGTGAAGAGAAATAAATTTATGTATTTTCAAAATATGATGACGTGGCATGTATGTCCAAGCAGAGAATATGAAGAGACATAAATATGTATATGTATTCATGCCCATGATTACACTCCCAACGAATGTAAAGAATTTCGTTTTACTTGTTTAAATTTTTGCTTTGTATGTGCAATGTATGCATATACATATATATGTATGTATGTACATGTGTATGCTTTTGCGTTTTGCCCTCAGCAATTCAATATTGACATATAAACCTAGTTATGATACGACGTCATGTCAAGAATCGATTCTTAATCGACTTCGACTACTGAAAAATCTACTATTTTACGAGAAAACTCGATTCTCGAGTAGAATCGTTATCGAGTTTACCATCCCTACTGGCAGCCATCGCGTGCACATATAATAACCTCCGCACAATAACCACCACAAAAAAATGATTTTTTTCCATGTTATTTATATGAAAACAGAAAATTTGAAACAGGCACCTCTTAATATTAATATTAAGAGCTCATCTTTCGAGTGACTTTCTTTTTCACATTTTCGAAAGTTTTTAGCCTGTTTTTCAGTTGACAAAAAAGGTTGACTCAGAATGACACACCCTAATGTAAGTACTTGATTATATGTTCTTCTTAAAGAATTTATTGACTGACGTTTCTAATTGCAGATAAAAATTTTACGCATACATTTTTTTTAAATTGTTCAAATGGTTGCAACAATTTCGACAATGTTCCAATTGCAAAGTTCAATACAGTTCCGAAGATTGTCGTTTGGAAGCTTTAAATAAATACCATGGAGTTGCTTGTATGGGTGCTTTCCACACAGACGATAGACAGGCAATAAAAGCATTGAATGAAATATGGAGGTAAGTGTAAACAAATACCTTCCACATTACTTTTTTCAAAATTTTCGATACTTTAAGAAAAATACATTATTCGCCTAGAACTGCTACAATTATGTTAATTGCTCTTTTAATGGATATGTATAAACAAAGGAACAACAATGGACAGTTTCTCTTGTCACGTCGATCCTTCCAATCGCTACTAGTGAATACAGAACAAAAAATACATATATCACAAAATATTCGATGAAGTCTTTCAACAACAAATAGAACAGGTTTTCGTAACATTTTTTATAGCATTCCTCCAGGAGCGGAATATGCATATTCGGGCTTACAGATTGCCGAAGCGCTTTGTAGCTAATATAAAGTTACACAGACGCTTAACTTCAACACCCGCCAGTTCGGTGGGGTGTCCAAAGGTATGCGCCCCCAAGTGTATGAGTCTTGACCTCCCAAAAGCGGGACAGTCAAGCAGAAAGTGCTGGCTTGTTTCCACCGCATCTTCCTCTAAACAGCATCTGCATTCAGCATCCGGCAAGATACCCATTCTTACTGCATGTAAGCCAATAGGACAGTGGCCTGTTAAAAGACCCACTAACAATGAGATGCTAGCCTTACTGAAGACTAAGAGATCATTTGATCTCCCGCGATCTATACTGGGCCAGAACGCTTTTGCAACCGCACAATTGCCGGTGCTGGCGCATCGTTGGACGAGCATCCGCGTGGCCCAGCTATCTAGTAGTAGACCACAAGAAGAAACAGGAGCACCGATCCGTTTTCATTCTACCGATAATGATTCTAGGGTGCCGTTCCTTGCTAACTCATCAGCTTTGCAATTGCCCGCAATTCCGCTATGGCCCGGCAAACACACCAGTCTAATCACGAAACATCTAGCTGCTAGAATAACGACGTTAGACATTCTTCGACCAACCCTGAACGCACTTCGAATGAGTTCAAGGCTAATATAGCCGCTCTACTATCAGGTGAATAGTGCAGGCGAATACCTCCCATCTGCGGCAACGGTGCCGCCGGGATTTTATATTTTCGGCTGAATAAAACCATTTCCGTTTTGTTAGGATTAATGGCGAGTCCACTTCCGGCCACCCACTTTGTTACAACGCTGAGATGTCCCTGCGTCAACTCGTACACGGTGCTAAGGAACTTTCCTTTGACCATAAATGCTACATCGTCTGCGTAGGCAATCACCCGACAGCCGCGATCCTCTAGTTTTTTGAGCAATTCGTCAACAACTAGGATCCATAGAAGAGGAGAGAGAACTACCTTGTGGTGTTCCCCTACTCACCCTACGCCTCGCACCCGCGCTGCCCCATTCCGTTTCGATCACTGTGTCACACAGAAGACTGAGAATGAGGCACTTGAGGTTCGATTCAACCCCAATACCGTCAAGAGCAGTTATTACTGCCTCCGGTAGAACATTGCTGGAAGCTCCCTCGATATCCAGGAAGGTCTCAACAGCGAAGTCCTTGGCTTCAATGGCTTCTTCGAGCCATGACACGATAGTATGCAAGGCAGTGTCAACTGACCTGCCTTTGCGATAAGCATGTTGTGCTCTTGACAAAAAGTCTCTCGGAATGCTCTTCCTTATATACCAGTCCATCAGTCTCTCCAGAGTCTTTAACAAGAAGGAGGAGAAGCTGATTGGCCTGAAATCCTTGGCCGTGACATGGGAGTCCCTGCCAGCCTTCGGGATGAACGTAACCTTGACTCGTCTCCAGGCCTCCGGGATGTAACCTAATCTGATGCAGTTGGCATAGATAGGTGCCAACCAGCTGCATGACACCTTAACAGCTTGTTGTAGCTGCGCTGGTATGATGCCAACTGGTCCCGGGGACTTGAATTGTTTGAACGAGTTAATCGCCCACGTCAAGTGCCGCTCTTCCAGGATGCTGACAAAGACCGCGCAAACGTCATGCGGGACCCCGTTAGATCCCCTAACAGAGGACATGTTGCTCGGAAAGTGAGCGTCGACAAGCATTTGAAGTGTTTCTTCACTACTGAGAGCCCACTTCCCATTTGCGTCCTTGAGATACCCCAGGGACACTGGGGTTTTTAGGAGAATACGCCTGAATCTCGAGGACTCGTGACAGCCTTCCACTTTTTCACATAAGCGCTTCCACGAAGTCCTCTTAGCCTTCCTTAACTCTGACTTGTATATTGAAAGTCCAACTTTATACAAAGCCCAGTCATCAGATAACCCACTCCAGCGGGCCTTGTTGAAAAGCCGTCTGCAAGACGCCCTAATATCTGAGAGCTCCGTAGTCCACCATAGAGGTTTCTCTGTGCCCTTCGGCGATCTCAGTGGACAAGACCTCTCCAGCGCAGCCTTGCACGCCGAGCTGAAGACTTCAACCCACTCCTCCACCGCATCGGTGGTGGCCAACGAGTCCACCCCCGGTGCGCGCGGGAGAGTTTGCCTAAGCCTCCTGCGGTAACCTTCCCAGTCCGTGTTCCTAGGGTTCCTAAAAGATTTCCTAGGCGGACCTTCTCCGACTAGACTAAACTCGATGTACCTGTGATCCGAAAAGGAGTGATCGTCGAGGACCCTCCAGTTCGAGATCAGCGGGGCAATCGCTTGTGAGGTTAGGGTGAGGTCGAGGACCTCCCCCCTGCCTCCGGTCACAAAAGTAGGAGAGTTTCCTCTATTACATATGCGAAGTTCTTCGCAAATAATGAAATCAAAAAGCGACTCACTTCTACTGTTCGTGTGGCATGTATGCGGAGATAAGCCAGAAATCTCCGGTGTCACACTCCAGTTTCGCTGTCACAGTGTCAGCGCTGCTGAAATTAGGTAAAAGAAATACCGTTAATTCATTCCTTACCAGCATACAGGCTCTATTCCTACCTGCATCCTTGGCCGACAGGAGCCTATGGCTCTTTGTCCTCAATCCAGATATACCGTTACCAGTCAGCCACGGTTCCTGGATCAGGACGACATCAGCTCCGTCTTGTTCCAGACGGAGCAATAGATTGGCGGAGGCCGCCTTCGCATGCTGGAGGTTAATCTGGAGGAATTTCATCCTTCAGACTTTCCTCGAGGAGCGCTATTTCAGCGCCCAAGTCGTGATCGACCCGAACCTCCTCAAACAGTCGTTCGAGGCTGAAGACGGAGTCGCCAATCGAAGAACCGACCCCAACACTCGCCACATCCGAGAGATCCGGATCACGGTCATTTGACCGTCGGCGCCCTCTGTCGCACCGATTTCCACAGTCGTTTGACCGTCAGTACCCTTCACACCTCCACCGCAGGCACCGCAGCTTGGAAGCCATCAGCTCTGGCATCCGATGGAAGTACTTTCAGCACTACCATCTCAAAACCATAGCTTATGGCTCCCTTTGTTTTGCTGAGAGGACCGATGGATTCCGTGTTTAGCATTATCAGCGCTTGCCGATACGGTTCATCAGTCCTCTCCAGCCATAAGACTTTCCAGTCCTGCGTTGGAAGTGAGGTATTGCAATATTTGAGGATTTCCTCAGTCTCACTTGGAGTGGAAGGTTCGGCCGGCAGCCAGACGCGAGCCCTAGGACGAAGAGGAAGATCCTCCTTGGCCACGGCCTCCAGTCTGGCTCCCTTCCAGACCTCCCCCACCTGAGAGACTGCCTTCTTGTACAAGATGGCCGATCTCTCGTCTGCACAACATGTTAGCTTATGCAGCCCCTGGTGCCAACCGGCACTCACACATTTCGGGGGTGGCCCCGGGTTTTCCTTGACCACCCTCAGGAGGACCGATGAGATAGCCGCTGCTACCCTATTCCATTCATCATGGGAAATGGCACCGTCCTCTCTACTGCGATCAAGCACCCCCAGTATTCTGGCCCCAGCGCCTTTAGCGATTTCGCTAATGGTTGGCACTTTTCCTGTCCGCGGTTTCTTAACACGGGAGGTTTCTCCCTCATGCGACCTCTGCCGCTTGACCGCCGGTTCTGTCCTGCTGGTTTCCAGTTATACCCTATCGTCCTCGCTCAGCACTTTCTTGGCCCACTCAAGTGTACTAGCATGTTGCTCAGACACCTGACCAGCATGCTTGTCACCGTAGCGCTCCAAGATTTTGGCCGCCAATCGGCGGTCGGACTTTAGCTTTCTAGCTAAAGCTGCCTTGCTCTTACTCCTTGTGGATCCTTTCATAATTCTAGCTGAGGTTCCCCTGCTAGTGCTGTCGATTCCGCCGCGTATGAAGGATCCGCCCTTCGCTACTACTACTGCCGACGGTTTAGCGCCGGTTACCCCCAGTCTGCTACCTACGGAGACACCTACTGGAGTCCTTGTCGTATCGCTGCCATTACTCGGCGACGGTTTCGTCGCCATAGGAGCAGCATCCCCGCCTGGGTTGGATCTAGGTGCCGATTTCGACAGCCCTTCACCTCCCTTCGTCGGTCTTCCGTCAATTTTATTGTGGTTAAACTTGTCCATGCAAAAAGGGTCCCCACTCAGAGCTGCTACTCGTTCCCCGGAAAGGTAATCGCCTTTTATGGTCCCAAGGTTATCTCGATGACGAGGCAAAGGCGAGGGTTCACGTACGCCCTTATGAGGCAATACGTTCAGAGCCGACCAGCGCAAAGAAGGAGTCATCTCAACATACACCTACCACGCCATCTTAACGACGACGAGGGGGGGGGAACGTACTCTGAGGCCTGCCAGGGTTTTAACGGGACGGGGGCAGATGCGACATTAGGCCGTCAGCCATTTCCTATGAGTGTCACCTCATCGTACTCAGGTGTCAGAATGCCGCCACCACCAGCCCAGTGTTCTACCAAATCCAATAAAAAGTTTCTCAAAAAACCAGTCCAAAGCCACAGGGAGTTGTTAGGCCGTGAAGGTCGCAGGTCATTTAGCGTTACCCAGGATGCACCAGCTTGGAGGCGACCTGCCTTACATCCCAAAACACAACCAAACCATAACCAACGCGAAGGACATTATTGAGTATGATGATTGGCACAAATAGTCAGAGCGTTGCGAAGAGTCCGTCGGCGGAATTGGTGAAAAAAGTGAGCGATTTGCCAATGCCTGAAGGTGATGAAACAAAACTTGACGAATATATGGATGACATTTGCAATCAATTGGGAGAATATGAGTTAACAACAATTACTTAATAGTTAAATGTACTATTATTATTTCCTAAGCTTTAGGGCTTGTTTAATGCCCTAAGCTGTAATCACAACTTTTTTTATGCCTTTATAGAAATATTTCTTTGTATAGAGTTCGGTTACTAAATACTGCATAAAAAGCATCTAACTATTTAAGGCTACTATATGTATGTTCAACAAACTCATTTTCTAATTTCAGCTTTTCACCGTTCTTTCATATATTTCAAAACTTCGATTATGTATGGCCAAAAGTCATATATTTTGGTGGAAGTTTATGGTGAGCATGCACTAGCTAATAGCTCGGCCGGCAATCCATCGGCCCCCGCCGCTTTGCTGTCTTCAGGCGGGTAATTGCTATTCGAACTTTTTCATGATCGGGCAATGGAACGTCTGCTCCATCGTCTTCGATTGGTGAATCGGGTTCTCCTTCTCCTGGCGTTGTACTTTCACTGACATTCAGCAGGCTGGAGAAGTGTTCCCTCCATAATTTTAGTATGGTCTGGGTATCGGTCACTAGAACACCTTTGGGGTTTCTACAAGGGTATGCTCCGGTCTTGAAACCTTTTGTTAGCCGCCGCATCTTTTCGTAGAATTTTCGAGCATTACCTCTGTCGGCCAGCTTATCAAGATCTTCATACTCACGCATTTCGGCCTCTTTCTTTTTCTGTCTGCAAATGGGTCTCGCTTCCCACTTCAACTCTCGGTATCTATCCCATCTTGCACGTGTTGTTGTCGATCGTAACGTTGCGAGGTAAGCAATATGTTTTCTCTCCGCTGCGACACGGTAATCATCGTCGTACCAGCTGTTGTTTGGAATTTTCGAAAACCAATGGCTTCGGCTGTACGTAAGGAGTTTGAAATACAGTCCACGGTACCCGGTTGTTGACGAATGCTCTCAGAGAGCAGGAGTGCAAGTCGAGTAGAAAATCGTTCTGCTATCTGTTGTGATTGCAGCTTCTCGACGTCAAACCTTCCCTGTGTTTGTTGACGTGCGTTTTTTGCTGTACAGAGGCGGGTGCGAATCTTGGCTGCAACAAGATAGTTGTCCGAGTCGATGTTAAGACCTCGGAGCGTACGCACGTCTAGAACACTGGAGAAGTGTCTTCCGTCTATCACAACATGTTCGATCTGGTTGGTGGTTTTTCGATCCGGAAACAGCCAGGTGGCTTGATGAATTTTCTTATGCTGGAATCTAGGACTACAGATAACCGTATTTCGGGCCCCGGCAAAGTCGATCAGTCTCGACCCATTTGGGGATGTTGCCTCGTGGAGGCTGAATTTACCGACCGGCGTGCCAAAGATACTTTTTTTGCCCACCCTGGCGTTAAAGTCGCCAAGCACGATTTTGATATCGTGGGGGGGCAGCTCTAATAGGTCCGCTCAACGCACTCATAGAACGCATCTTTGGTCACATCGTCCTTCTCTTCCGTCGGGGCATGGGCGCAAATCAGCGATATGTTGAAGAACTTCGCTTTGAGGCTTATATGTGTGGACGTTCATCCATCGGGGTGAATGACAGTGCTCGGCGACGGAGTCTCTCTCCCACCACGAATCCCACACCAAACTTGCGCTCCTTTACATGGCCACTGTGGTAAATGCCACAAGGACCTACTCGTCTCTGCCCTTGTCCCGTCCATGGAATTCCTTGGACGGCGGTGACGTCAGCCTTCGCTCTATTATCTATAAGAAGTGACGGTTGCAATATACTCGGAAGATGTCTCGCATATTGACAAATACGGATTTAATCAATACACTTCTTTTGCGTTCAGACCCTTTTATAACAGGTCAGAGAAAACTACCAAAGAGGGACAAATCTAAATTTTTGTCATCTACATTTGATTTATTAGAAGATATTTGTTAACCTTTTTTACATTAAAAAAAATAAAATTCATTTAAATACATGCCAGTAATGAAATTTTAGCACTGCAACTCTACTGGAAGTATTTTTGCGCACCATCGCCTTATAAGCCTTGCTATGGTGCTATGGGAGCTATAAGATATAGTCGTTCGATGCAGCCAATTTTTTTACTGTATGTTCAAAATATTTTTTTAGATTTTTGGAGTAAAGTTTATCACGATATCTCAACGGGAAATATTTATGGCCGCGGCTCCATACAAGCCCGACCACTGTGAAATGGTGTTGTTGAATCTTATTCCGGCAAAGCCACTACCAATGCACTGTTATTGGCCAAGCGACGCACATTTTATATAACTTCATACATCACAACTTCTATCTGCATTTAGAATCAATTCAATAAATTTTTAGAAACAACATATAATCCAGTACTTACATATACACACAATTTTGGGTTACTTGACGACACACCAGCACCTTTTTGCCAAGGTGCTTAATGCCTGCTGTCAACGCGTATCACCAATCAGCCATTCGAATGACCATTTTTTGGTTATCACTATTTTCGAATCTAAAACAATAAAAAAGAAAGCAATAAAAACGCTTTGTAACACCAGGTACATAAAACCACAATCAATAATAATGGTACTGTTAACCTTTTTGCACACATTTTTCACTTACACTAAATGTTATAACATACATTTTCAAATAACATGGAGTCTGCATCCATTAACTGCATCTTTAAGTTGTTCTTATAGAACTAGCCTCTATTACTATTGGTGGCAGATTTGCGTTGATCGCAATTTCGCAATTGTACAATGACTGCTAGTGAAAGTTAAAAGATTTGGCGAGGAAATATGTGTGACTGCATAAAATTCCAATAATATATCAAATATATTTAATACTTCTTATTCCAATTATTCGGTTTTTTAATAAAATATTTAAAACATGCCTGACGCTCTTCAAATAATTTACGATGCTTCAAATTTTTTTTTCATTCATTGGCGCCAATTTTTAACGGATTCATTGTCAATATGTGCATCTCATTCTTACACATGAACCAATTTCATATGATGAATGCTGCTACTCTTACAATAGAGTTTTCCATTTCAAAACAAAAAGTTACACATGGATATGTATTAGTATAAGAGGTGAAACTTTACAAATATAATATATCGGGTGATTTTTTAAGAGCTTGATAACTTTTTTTAAAAAAAAAACGCATAAAATTTGCAAAATCTCATCGGTTCTTTATTTGAAACGTTAGATTGGTTCATGACATTTACTTTTTGAAGATAATTTCATTTAAATGTTGACTCATGTGGTTTCAACAAGATGGCGCTACATGCCACACAGCTCATGATTCTATGGCCATTTTGAGGGAAAACTTCGGAGAACAATTCATCTCAAGAAATGGACCCGTAAGTTGGCCACCAAGATCATGCGATTTAACGCCTTTAGACTATTTTTGTGGGGCTACGTCAAGTCTAAAGTCTACAGAAATAAGCCAGCAACTATTCCAGCTTTGGAAGACAACATTTCCAAGAAATTCGGGCTATTCCGGCCGAAATGCTCGAAAAAGTTGCCCAAAATTGGACTTTCCGAATGGACCACCTAAGACGCAGCCGCGGTCAACATTTAAATGAAATTATCTTCAAAAAGTAAATGTCATGAACCAATCTAACGTTTCAAATAAAGAACCGATGAGATTTTGCAAATTTTATGCGTTTTTTTTTTTTTAAAAAGTTATCAAGCTCTTAAAAAATCACCCGATATTTGTGAATTGGTTACCACCGTCTTGTAGGGTTCTTACGGCGAAAAAAACATATGCAAATTTCTTACTCTCTTTACTCTCTCCGACGAGGGGTGTTACAAAATCCGTGGCGAGCTTAAATACCCTGTTCAGCAATAATATATTATAGTATTCGATAAGTATAGAGGTTTTAGTTAATTAGGCTGATATTAATATATGTAAATATCTCTGATGTACTTAGTATGCCGAAAAATCTTGGGTGTCAAAAAATTTCCACGATAACTTTTTATTAAATAATTAATTAATAAGTTTTACTTTCAAATTAACTGACCTTATATCAAAATATAAAAACAGTTTAGGAAAACATTGAAAACTTTGTATTTATAAACAGTTCCAATAGTTTCAAATTTATTTCAGAAAAACAAAAAACGAACAAGTTTGTGTCTCAAAAATGACGTCAAAACGTGCATCTTCTAGACGATCTCTAAGTACTGATTTTCGCATCCTTATTGGAGTTATTGCGGATTTGGTATATAATTAACATAATTAATTGTTGATTAAAGTTTGCAGAGTTTGTTTTTAGGAAACTACGATTGGCTTTTTATTAGCAGGTGTTGGAGAAACTTCAGGTTCGCAACAATTAGATAAAAACTTCATGATTGTAACGGAGGAAACACCAGCACATGAAGTCGAATCTTTTTTTATATACTTGTGTGGGCGCAGAAATATAGGAGTAATTTTTGTTGCAACTGAAGTAAGAAAAGTCTTGACACAAGTTATTTCGCGAGTTACTAAAACTATTCCTATTATTTTGGAAATTCCTACTAAACATACAATTGTCCAATCACTTGAAAGTAAGCATCAAGCTTTAAAAAAACATAAACTGAGAGATATTGACTAAAATATCGATACCCATACATATATAGACACATAGTATATGCTAAATATATGTGAGTAAATAAAAATCTCTTACAAACTGAAGGAATTCGTGAAAGTGGCTTATATTCTATAATTATAGGCATACTTAAAATTTTCTAATAAATTGACATATGAATTAAAGAGTACATTTTCATTATTCGCTTGACTACAACATATTCTTACTGAGAAAAAAAGATAAAATAGATTTGTATGCTGTTTATCAAAAAGCGACTTCATACCGACCGAAAATAAGTATGTCATGTATGGCTACTTCAAAGGAAATAAATTTGCGAGCGAGGAAATTACTGTTGAAATGGAGATTTTTATGTAATAAAATACAATTTAATTTCTTCTTTATCTTTGCATTTTATTAGAGCACACGTGTTCTTCTTATTGCTTCACACCTAGGATCTTTTTTCAGAGTGAGTGTGTATGTGTAATTTTGTCAGATAGTATATATTTTGCTTGACAATCATAGATGGCGCTTTTCATATACTTATCATGTTCATTCATATAAGATTATAATATTTACTAAATTACAACACGCCTCCTTAAATTTATAATGTCATATTATATGAACTTAAATGTAACTCTAACATTGATATTATAACTATTACTCGTATATAACTAAATCAGCCTAAGTTCTGATCTGTTTTTTAGAAATGTTTTCTTATCTAAACTTTTAGTTAACATGTTTGCTAAATTTAATTTTGTATCAATTTTAACAATCTCTATAATTTTTTTTTCATAGTTCTCATTTATATAATGATACTGCACTTCAATGTGCTTTGAATTTTTGGTGAAGTTGCCATACTTAGCAATTGCAATTGCACCTGAGTTATCGTCATACAATTTAATTGGATCACAAAATTTCATATTAAATGATCCACTTAACAAGTTTCTAATAAAAAGTACCTCTGTCACTGTATCTGACATAGCAGTGTATTCTGCAAAAGTTGAACATTTAATTACTGTACTTTGTTTGCGAGATTTCCAATAAATTAAATTTCCAAGCAATCTTATAATAAAACCAGTTGTAGATTTTATGTTTACATTATCTCCTGCATAGTCAGAATCTACCATACAATCCAATATTGCAGTATCCGCATTATCATAGTATGTTAACTTTAGATCTTTGATCTTATACAAATATTTTAAAATTCTCATTGCATATTTGTAATGAGTTTGGTTATAACAACTTTGATATCTACTCAAATAATTGACACTATATGCTACATTTGGTCTCGTGCCTGTGCTTATATATAATGGGCCTAATCATTGAATCCGCAACGAATTCGATTTCGATACGATACAGATTTTCGATCGAAAATTTTCATGCAATCATTCATTCCGTCGATAAACTGCTTTATCAAAAAACACAAATGTCAAACTACATTATCGACGGTAAATTTGACAAGTTTGAAAAATTAAATTGGCTGGGCTTTTGCTTCGTTTATATCGGGTGATTTTTTAAGAGCTTGATAACTTTTTAAAAAAAAAAAAACGCATAAAATTTGCAAAATCTCATCGGTTCTTTATTTGAAACGTTAGATTGGTTCATGACATTTACTTTTTGAAGATAATTTCATTTAAATGTTGACCGCGGCTGCGTCTTAGGTGGTCCATTCTGAAAGTTCATAGCGGGGCTGGCACGCCGGAATAGCCGATTTCTCGAAATGCTGAATGGCTTATTATTGAAAAAGATTTATGGTTAATCTGTCTCTTTTTCAGATGAATACCTGAAGTTTCTCAGAGCTGGTTATACGGACTGTGAGTGTATGTTATCTTAGTTGAACCTCACATGTCAACCAAGATGCTACAATGTCTTTTGCTGCCAAAAATGGAAGAACTGAAATCGGTTGACATGTGGTTTCCAAATAAGATGGCGCTTACATGCCACACAGCTCGTGATTCTATGGCACATTTTGAGGGAAAACTTCTGGAGAACAATTCATCTCAAGAAATGGACCCGTAAGTTGGCCACCAAGATCATGCGATTTAACGCCTTTAGACTATTTTTTTGTGGGGCTACGCCGGAGTCTAAAGTCTACAGAAATAAGCGTTTTTCAGCAACTATTCCAGCTTGGAAGACAACATTTCCGAAGAAATTCGGGCTATTCCGGCCGAAATGCTCGAAAAAGTTGCCCAAAATTGGACTTTCTTCCGAATGGACCACCTAAGACGCAGCCGCGGTCAACATTTAAATGAAATTATCTTCAAAAAGTAAATGTCATGAACCAATCTAACGTTTCAAATAAAGAACCGATGAGATTTTGCAAATTTTATGCGTTTTTTTTTTAAAAAAAGTTATCAAGCTCTTAAAAAATCACCCGATAGTATTGTTGTATGTGAAATCAATGTGTACTGATTTAGTCTCGTTTAATTTTATTCGCCATTTAGCTGTCCATTCAAATATTTTGTTTAAATGTTCCTGCAATCTTGCAATTGATGCAGTTTGTGTTTTGCCGACAGACAGAACAGCAGTATCATCTGCAAATGTTGCTGTAATACAATTGTCGTCATGTGGTAGATCGCACGTAAAGAGTAGGTAAAGAATGGGTCCTAACACACTACCCTGAGGAACACCAGCCTTTATTTCCTTTAAATCAGAGTACAAATGTTTCTCCATGTTTAATTCGAAAAAATCGGTTCGAAAGGTATGATTTTAAAATATTGTAATATTTTTTTGGTAAAAGTATTTTAATTTTGTTTAGGAGCCCGCCATGGCAAACTTTATCAAAGGCTTTAGACACATTGAGAAAAACGGCCGAGCAAACTTTTTTGTCTTCGAATGCATTTTCAATGACTCGAGTTATTCTATGTACTTGGTCAATAGTGGAGTGATTTTTTCGAAAGCCAAACTGATGCACTGGTATCAGCTTCCTCTCTTCAATTATGTTGTTAATACGTACAGCAAGCAGTTTTTCCAATAGTTTTGAGAGTATTGGCAGGAGAGATATGGGCCGATACGAAGTAATTTCATGCGCTGGCTTACCAGGTTTATTGAACATAATCACCTCTGCAGTTTTCCAATAAATGGAAACGTATTGAAGATTTATGGTAGCATTCATTATGGCAGTAATTTTACATATAACGTTGTGAGGAAGCTGTTTTAATATTTCACTGGTAAGAAGATCAAACCCAGGCGATTTCTTAGACTTCAGTTTTTTTATTTCTTCACATACCTCATCGTTAGTTATTAGAGGAATTTCGGTATAATTCTCGTAACTATGAGTTTCCATTTTTGCTGCATTGGAGGATCCCAATTGTGAGTGGCAATATTTTGTGTCGATAGAACCGACAAACAATTTGAAACAGTGGATTCAAGTTTCATGAATTCTTCACTGGTTTCTCTTTGAATTTTAGGCAAGTTCATAAGTATCGTTACTTGCTTGTCAACTAATATTCTCTCATTTTCATATCTTTGTCTTAAAGCTTTCCAAGCTAAATTAAAATTATCGTCATTCAATGCGAACTGCTTGACTATTACTCCTGCTTGACCTTTAGTTTTGTATCGGAGGTGATACAGTTTTTGCGCTTGTGATAATTTTGGATGGTTTATGTACACGGCTGTAAACATGTTACGGAAGGACGGCCATTGTTCATAACCTCCATGAAATATTTCCGTATCACACGCTGGCACTTTGAGATGAATGCCTGAACTTGCCTCTTGGGCTTGCAATTGTGGTAACTCTGCTCTACTGTGGGGAGTAGGTTCAATTGCCTTCATCAGTTTTAATTGATCTGATATCATTGCTTTTGTGTCTTCATAGCGGTCTAAGCAATTTTCGTATTTGGCGTAAGCCGAAGATTTGAAATTTTCAGGTAGATCTGAATCATCAGTTTCTACTATTGCGTCGTATGCAGCTTGGAGGCGTGTCCAAAAATTGTCAATAGATTTATTTTTTATTTCTAGTACCGATTCAGAATTGTCCTAAATCGGTGAATATGCAAATCTTCGAGTGCAGTATTTAATCAAGGTATCACTCTCAGAAATGAATTTAATATAAGAAATGTCTTTCCCCCGTTTTTGCTCTGTAGCACCTTACTTCGAGCGTGTAGCTTCTGCAGGTGTACAGGGACTTTTGTCATCAGTAATCATTTTTGGAATTCTTAAGAATTCTGCTTTAGATTCTTTTGAATCAGTGCTCATTCAGAAAATTTTAATTAATAAAATATATATATATATATATATATTTTATTATAATAGAGATATTACGGAAAACTCTTTTCAATAAATAAGAGTTGTTGTTTCCGAACAATTGAATTAGTGAAATATAGTATAAGTGTAACCGAAAGCTCTTTTCAATAAATAAGAGCTGTTATTTCAGAAAAAGAATTTTAGAATGCGTTTATCGCTTTTATTGCTCGCGTTTGTATTTACTTCCTTTTTTGAAAAAAATATATATATTTTTTTTGTTTACGGTTTTATCCGTATGCCCTTGTATCAGCGCCAAATTGGACTTTCAATACATGTATGTATGTATGTACAAAGGTAATTAGTGCGAAATATTTAATTTTCAACCAATACTATTCGATTTTCTGCACCGTTTATTTATTATAATATTTTTTGTGTTATTTAATTGTATCCTATGTTTGTAGGTATACAAGCGTTTGAAGATATACGGCAATTTGTATAGTATATAAAACAATTCGCTTTTATGTGCTCGCGGCTGTATACTCGCGTTTAGAAATATGCGCTAAAACGCTAATGTATGTATGTTTATATTCTTGTAGGTAGGTATATTTATACGGATATATATATATCTTCTTCTTAATTGGCGTAGACACCGCTTACGCGATTATAGCCGAGTTAACAACAGTGCGCCAGTCGTTTCTTCTTTTCGCTACGTGGCGCCAGTTGGATATTCCAAGCGTAGCCAGGTCCTTCTCCACTTGGTCCTTCCAACGGAGTGGAGGTCTTCCTCTTCCTCTGTTTCCCCCGGCGGGTACTGCGTCGAATACTTTCAGAGCTGGAGAGTTTTCGTCCATCCGGACAACATGACCTAGCCAGCGTAGCCGCTGTCTTTTAATTCGCTGAACTATGTCAATGTCATCGTATATCTCGTACAGCTCATCGTTCCATCGAATGCGATATTCGCTGTGGCCAACGCGCAAAGGACCATAAATCTTTCGCAGAACTTTTCTCTCAAAAACTCGCAACGTCGACTCATCAGTTGTTGACGTCGTCCAAGCCTCTGCACCATATAGCAGGACGGGAATTATGAGTGACTTATAGAGTTTGGTTTTTGTTTGTCGAGAGAGGACTTTGCTTCTGGCATTGCCTACTCAGTCCGAAATAGCACCTGTTGGCAAGAATTATCCTGCGTTGGATTTCTAGGCTGACATTGTTGATGGTGTTTACGCTGGTTCCAAGATAGACGAAATTATCTACAACTTCAAAGTTATGACTGTCAACAGTGACGTGAGTGCCAAGTCGCGAGTGCGACGACTGTTTGTTTGATGACAGGAGATATTTCGTCTTACCCTCGTTCACTGCCAGACCCATGTCTTTTGCTTCCTTATCCAGTCTGTAGAAAGCAGAACTAACGGCGCGGGTGTTGAGGCCGATGATATCAATATCATCGGCATACGCCAGCAGCTGTACACTCTTATAAAAGATGGTACCTTCTCTATTTAGTTCTGCAGCTCGAACCATTTTCTCCAGAAGGAGGTTGAAGGAATCGCAGGATAAAGAATCACCTTGTCTGAAACCTCGTTTGGTATCGAACGGCTCGGAGAGGTCTTTCCCGATTCTGACGGAGCTTTTCGTGTTACTCAACGTCAGTTTACACAGCCGTATTAGTTTTGCGGGGATACCAAATTCAGACATCGCGGCATAAAGGCAGCTCCTTTTCGCGCTGTCGAAAGCAGCTTTGAAATCGACGAAGAGGTGGTGTGTGTCGATTCTTCTTTCACGGGTCTTTTCGAAGATTTGGCGCATGGTGAATATCTGGTCGGTTGTTGATTTTCCAGGTCTAAAGCCACACTGATAAGGTCCAATCAGCTTGTTGACGGTGGGCTTTAATCTTTCACACAATACTCTCGATAGAACCTTATATGCGATGTTGAGGAGGCTAATCCCACGGTAGTTGGCGCAGATTGTGGGGTCTCCTTTTTTATGGATTGGGCATAGCACATTTAAATTCCAATCGTTGGGCATGCTTTCGTCCGACCATATTTTACAAAGAAGCTGATGCATGCTCCTTATCAGTTCTTCGCCGCCGTGTTTGAATAGCTCGGCCGGCAATCCGTCGGCCCCTGCCGCTTTGTTGTTTTTCAGGCGGGCAATTGCTATTCGAAGTTCTTCGTGGTCGGGTAATGGAACGTCTGCTCCATCGTCATCGATTGGGGAATCGGTTTCGCCTTCTCCTGGTGTTGTGAATTCGCTGCCATTCAGCAGGTTGGAGAAGTGTTCCCTCCATAATTTAAGTATGCTCTGGGCATCGGTGACTAGATCACCTTTGGGGGTTCTACAAGAGTATGCTCCGGTCTTGAAACCTTCTGTAAGCCGCCGCATTTTTTTGTAGAATTTTCGAGCATTACCCCTGTCGGCCAGCTTATCAAGCTCTTGGTACTCACGCATTTCGGCCTCCTTCTTTTTCTGTCTACAAATGCGTCTCGCTTCCCTCTTCAACACTCGGTATTTATCCCATCCCGCACGTGTTGTGGTCGATCGTAACATTACGAGGTAGGCAGCCTGTTTTCTCTCCGCTGCGACACGGCACTCTTCGTCGTACCAGCTGTTCTTTTGCCCTTTCCGAAAACCAATGGTTTCGGTTGCAGCTGTACGTAAGGAGTTTGAAATGCCGTCCCACAGTTCCCTTATACCGAGTTGTTGACGAGTGCTCTCAGAGAGCAGGAGTGCAAACCAAGTAGAGAATCGTTCAGCTGTCTGTTGTAATTGCAGCTTCTCGACGTCGAACCTTCCTTGTGTTTGTTGGCGTGCGTTTTTTGCTGCACAGAGGCGGGTGCGAATCTTGGCTGCAACAAGATAGTGGTCCGAGTCGATGTTAGGACCTCGGAGCGCACGCACATCTAAAACACTGGAGACGTGTCTTCCGTCTATCACAACATGATCGATCTGGTTGGTAGTTTTTCGATCCGGAGACAGCCAGGTAGCTTAATGAATCTTCTTTTGCTGGAATCTAGTACTACAGATAACCATATTTCGGGCCCCGGCGAAGTCGATCAGCCTCAACCCATTTGGGGATGTTTCATCGTGGAGGCTGAATTTACCGACCGTAGTACCAAAGATACCTTCTTTGCCCACCCTGGCGTTAAAATCGCCAAGCACGATTTTGACATCGTGGCGGGGGCAGCTCTCAAAAGTGCGCTCCAAGCACTCATAAAAGGCATCTTTGGTCACATCGTCCTTCTCTTCCGTCGGGGCGTGGGCGCAAATCAGCGATATGTTGAAGAACCTCGCTTTGATGCGGATTGTGGCTAGACGTCCATTCACCGGAGTGAATGATAGTACTCGGCGACGAAGTCTCTCTCCCATCACGAATCCCACACCAAACTTGCGCTCCTTTATATGGCCACTGTAGTAAATGCCACAAGGACCTACTCGTCTTTGTCCTTGTCCCGTCCATCGCATTTCTTGGACGGCGGTGATGTCAGCCTTTGTTTTTACGAGGACATCAACCAGCTGGGCAGCGGCACCTTCCCAATTAAGGGACCGGACATTCCAGGTGCATGCCCTTAAATCGTAGTCCTTATTTCGTTTGCCGTGGTCGTCATCAAAAGGGGGGTCTCTCATCCGAGGCTGGTTGTTACTGTTCATTGGGGGTGTTTTTTTTACGTGGCGGGTTCCAAACCCAGCGCTCAACCCTATGTAGGGGATATTTCGCCTTCTCACTTTAGCTCGCCTTCAAACGGATGTTCTTAGGCTACCCAGAGGAGTCATATGCAAAAGAATCGTTTCTGGCCACTCCCAAGTGAATGGCGATCAGAGAACTTTCCTCACTTGCGTGAACTTCTACACATGACTCCATCCATATATATATATATATGTATCTCTATGTATAAAAAATTTAATTTTCTTTCGTTATGTTTAATCCGCTTGAGGATATGTATATATGTATGTATGTTTCTATTTTCTTTTATGCTATGTTCTTCTTGCTTCCCTTTTTTTTCTTACGTTTTGGATGCAATTCCTCTCACAGCTTAATGAGCTGTCCGTATGATTTGCAGGTATCCCTCTCACAGTTTATAAACTGAAGCGGTATTGCCAGAATATTTCGAAAATGAATACCTGAATCTTTTCCGTGAATTGTGTGTATTGTATACACGAAGGTAAGTTAAAAAAGCAAGGAAAAATAATTATTTTAGTTAAATATATATAAATATATATACATATATATATATATTGTGGATACATACATATACATACATATATATAGTATATAATATTTACCGTATTCGTTTCTATCGGAAATTTAGAGCCTTCGCTAACCGTTTTCATTAAACGGGTTTAATTAATATCGGTTCTATGACTTTGACCGTTGGTGCAAGTTACATACATATATGCATATTATAATAAAAATCAAAAGTGAAATAGATACACTCACTCAGATTTTCCTCAGGGATTTTGGGGGTTAAATTATAAAATGTGTGCTTCCTTGGGTAATGTTTCGCTTCTCCGCCGGCGCTCCAACTTGTTGACTTTTTGCTCTTTTCTTTTGTATTAAGTTTAAGTTGTTTTATATTTATTGAGTTTCGCGCCCGTTTTATGATGTTAGTGGAAATTAGATTTAATTGATTTGATCTGTTGTTTTATACGTATATTTTTCACAGTCTTTTGTGTTTGTATTGTTATGCACTTCACTGCACAGTAGGTAAGCCTTATTTCACTTTACTTTTATTTATATATATATTTTTTTTTGAAATTTATTATTCAATTTTTATACACTTTGTTAGTTTTTGTCTATGTATACATATGTATGTACATGTATTTCTTTTTTGCATATGTTGCACAATAATAATTAATTTTAATAATGTTTCTTTATATTATATATATGTACATATGTACATATGTATTTTCTCTCTCACTTAACTGTTTTTTTTTGCACTGCACTCGGCCTCGGGTAGTTTGACGTAAAATTCCGGTCGAGCATGGAGTGAAGAACTCGCGAGAAAAAAAGCAAAATGCGCACCTATCGAAGAGGCCGAAAAAAGGTTATCGCACAGGTGGTTTAAGTCGCTGTGGAAGTCGCAAACGAAGTGATCTCCTTTTGTGTGTGGAATCAGCTGGTGTGATGTGGGTGGTTGCTGTGTAGTGGAATGTGGATTGTAAGCTGTGACGATTGGTGAGGTGAGTATGGTGACGGTGCGTGTCAGTGATGTGAAGGTGAGTTGATGTGGTGTGATAGTGTGGTGTATGTGAGGATGTCCGGGGGAGGATGCTCATTTATACACATATAGTAGTATCATCTACTTCAATGCAATTTCCATGGCATACTTGGAAATTTGTCGTTTTGGGATATGAAAATATTGGTGAATTCTTAGTATACTCGTTTAAGGTGTTTTACAGTCGAACGTATGATATGTAATATTATTGTAAAGGGTATCTTCGGTTTTTGGAAGAGAAATTACATATAAAAGAAGTGAGTATTTAATAAACATAGAAGGTTCTGCATATTTGAGTGCTTGCAGTTCATTTTTAAAAGGTAATGTCTCAGTTTGAGAGAGAATATTTGCGATATCTTCTTTATTTAGAATTTGGGAATGAACGATTCCTTGTTTAGCTAATTGGGTTGCCATTATAATTTTTGCAATTTCGTCTTTTACGATGCCTAACCTATTATATAATGTTTGTGCGAATAATTCCTTATTATTCTTACTTATTTATTTTCAGTCAGTTCATGTGTTGTGGAAAGAATTTGTTCCCAGTCAGTGGCATCGGGATTTCCTGCTAACCATTTCCAAGCAGATCCTATCCAATTGATTGATCTCTTTTGAATAGTTGCATTTTTTGTTCGCAGTTGGCTTAATAAACTATCTATCTCGGAAAGTTGATGTTTTAATTGTGGAAATAAAATATTTGTTTTACTAATTTCGTAGTATATAGTAAGTCTGACGTCGTTGGTAATTTTTTCGTAGTCGTCCAAGTCGATAGTGTGGATAATTTTATACGTCCCTTTTGTAATCTTTCCTAGTCCTTGTTTGATCGTCACGAGCGGCCTGACATATTCGTAGGTGTCCACTGTTGCAGTTGTCCAACAAGGTAAGAGTCTAAAGAGTAAATGTCAGTAAATTTTTTAAATGTGATTTATGAATCTTTCTGTTCTCTTTAGTAGTTATTGTGACGGTATTGTCTTTAGCGAGAGTTTCTTTTTTAAAAATGGGTTTCGTTTTCCTTTTAATTTGTTTGTTCTTTTTAAATATAGTATCACCAGGTTCGTAATTCCTTATTTTTGACCTATTTTTGTTGTGATAATTTAGTGTATTTTTTTGGTTTCTGGCTATTTCATTTCGAAGGTCAGAATTCACTATTTCCCTAAAGTTTGTTAAATCTTGGTAGTTGATTCTCTGTGTTCTTCCAAAGTAAATATCAGCTGGTTTCTTTTTCGTAACTGAATGTATCGTGTTATTATATCTGTCAACGGCAATGTTGACAATTTCTTTAATAGAGAAATCAGGGTATTCTACTTGGAGACATCTGATTATTTCAATTATTCCATTGACTTCGCTTTTCTGAGGTGGTGCCAGATAGATTTCAATTTCTAACCCTTCTAAATAGTTCAGAGTTATTGGGCTTACAAAGCTGCCTTCATTGTCCATGACCAAAGTCTTTGGTACAGTGAAGTAGTGTAGAAGCTTTATCAATTTATCCCTGATATGCAGTACTGATTTATTTTTTATCCTGAAAAATTTTACAAATTTAGTGAATTTGTCAACGCACGAAATATATTTTTCGCCGGACATTTCTATAATGTCGATATGCAGTATTTCTGTTGGATACGAAGGTATGGGTGTTGCCTGTAACTTGGGTTTTTGTGGATGCCGATCGTACTTATTACATCCCCAAATTTCACATGATTTAGTATATTTTTTAATAAGTTTAGTCATTTGTGGAAAATAGTATTTTTCCAATATCTGGTCTTTATTTTCTTTACCATTGCGATGGGCTCTTTTGTGTTCTTGTTCTATTATTTTAAATTTGACATCTTCGTCTGCGATATCGGTAACTACTTTCTGTGTTATCCTGATACGAAATTGTGAGAAATTTTCTTGATATATTTGCTGTAGAATTGAAATGTATTTTTCTTGGATTTTAATTCCATTGATTATGTTTGGGTTTAGAACGCTTTTCAAGATTTTACTTAGGTTTTCTTTATCGTAAACTTCACATTTAATGAGGTGTCTGTGGAAGCTTGGATGAGGTTATTCGTGTGTAATCTCCTCCTTTCCCTCTGTAAACATAACTTGATTTTTAAATACGTTAATTGGAGCTTCACAGTGAGGAATGAGCTTTGAGCTATCCTCTTCTGCGCTATGTTGTGTATTTTCATCTGTGGATGTTAGCGTATTAACTTCTATTGGCAGCCGTGATAACGCATCGGCGACTGCGTTTGTTTTTCCTGGTTTGTAAATTAGTTTATAATTATATTCTTCTATCCTTGCTTTCCACCTTTTTAACTTGGCGTTGTTATTACTGTTGCTTAGTGCAAACGTCAGTGGCTGGTGATCAGTAAGAATTTTTATTTCTTTAGCTCCATACAGGTAAGTCCTTAATTTGTCGAGGGACCATACTATGGCGAGCATTTCTTTCTCTATTGTCGAGTAATTCTCTTCAGTTTTGTTGAGTGATCTAGAGATATAAGTTATGGGTCTGTCTTGACCGATTATCCCTTGTGAAAGGACTGCTCCGATTGCAGTATTGGAAGCATCTGTCGTCAGAATAAAGGGTTTGTTGAAGTCTGGGAATACCAGAATTTCAGAGGATGTAAGCAAATATTTTATGTCATTAAATGATTTCAAGCCTTCCTCTGTTAGTGAGATTTGTATCCGTTTGGATTGACTTACTTTTATTTGAGCATTTTCACCTCTAGTTAAATTGGTAAGTGGCTTGACAATTTTTGCAAAGTCTTTTATAAATCTCCTATAATACGATGCTAAGCCCAGGAAGCCTTTTAATTCCTTAAGGTTAGCAGGTGCGGGAATTTTTTTAATAGCGGATATTTTGTCAGGATCTGGCAAAATACCTTCGCCGGTAACGATATGACCTAGAAAATTTACTTCTGTTCTAAAAAATTTAGATTTTTCAAGATTGACTTTTAAATTTGACTTGTACAAAAGCATGAACACATCTTCAATATTTCGTAAGTGTTCCTCTTTAGTTTTTCCTATTATTATAATGTCATCGATATAAACGTAGCAGGCATTTCCTATAAGCGTTTTGAGAACATCATTGATCATTCTCTGAAAAATGGAAGTAGGCATTTTTAAGACCGAATGGCAACCTAGTAAATTCATATTTACCATTGGCTGTAGAAAAAGCTGTCTTTTCTATGTCCTTTTCCTTCATCCTGATTTGGTGGAATCCGGATGTAAGGTCGAGTGTAGTAAAATACTTACATTCGCCTAAGCTAGCGAGAGTGTTGTTTATATCAGGTATTGGATAGGAATCAGGTATAGTTATTGCGTTTAGTCGTTTAAAATCAACAACTACTCTATACTTTTTTTCTCCTGATGGACTTGGTTTTTTTGGAACAATCCACAATGGGGAGGTAGATATATGGTCTCTTTGAAGGCCTTATTACACCATTGCTTAGAAGTTCTTTTACTTGTTTTTCTACTTCGCCCCGCAGGTTGGTTGGGTAAGGATATGATTTTGTAATATCGGTTCTTCACTTGTTGTTCTAATTTCTGCTAATACAGTTGTGTCGATTGTCCCACTGTCGGAGACTGGTCCGAAAAGTTCCGAATATGTATTTATCATTTCATTAACTTCATGTTCATAGGGGTTTTCGTGAATATTATTTATTTGTTTAGAGATATTTTGTGTTAGTGGCAGTACCACATCCTTGAGGGCTTTATTTATTTTATTTATTTATTTACAACAGTTTACACAGCAATAAATTACAGCATAAACTTTAAAATGACACTAGCTGCAAGGCTTACAGTCATCGTTTTAATACTAAGTTTTGTTGCTTAAGTTCGTAGTACTAGTAAATAATTATGATATTTCAACTATGATATCTTAAACTATGCTAAATTAGGATAAGGATGTTATTATCTTTAAGGAAATTGTAAATATACATAATGTTGTCATGACTGGGTGTAGATAGTGCCTCCATTGTGGAATTGTTACCAGAGCACTCAGTCGGCCTTGTGTTCGGACATTGCGAAATTAGATGCTTAACTGTATTTGGGCCATTGCAAAGCGGGCAGCAATATGGGTCGCTCCTTGTTAGAAGATGAGAGTGGCTAAATATAGTATGGCCAAGCCTTAGGCGTATGTACGGCTTCAGGATGTTGCTTGCCGTGTTTGCAGGGTAAGTTGGAGTGATTCTCCTTGGGTTTATTCTAATGTAGTGATGGTTTTGCGATACCCAGTCCGAGAATTCCAGATTTTTTCTTCTTATCTTAATATGCCTGTACAAATCGCCCTTGCTTAAAAAGTCGAGCATTAGGGTAGGGGATCTGCTAACTTCTTTTGCGACAGTATCAGCTCGTTCGTTTCCTGAGATTCCCACATGGCCTGGGACCCACATTGGCTTGATTTTGTTTCCAGCTGCAATGAGGGAGTTTCTGATTGATGAAATTATCTTGTGGGAATTTGCAGGTGATTGAATTGCCGCAATGCATGACTTACTGTCACTGCAAGTCAAATATTTTCCTCTATTTTTTTTAGCATGCTCAACAGCAAGTTCAATAGCTAAGGCTTCGGCGGTGAATATTGTACACTTCGGATCAAGGAGCCATTGGCATATTACGTCTCCATCCTTATCGACAAGGGCTAACGAGGTGTGGTCTGATGTCTTAGATCCATCCGTAAAGATAAAACGCCAATTCGATGTACTATATTGATCGCGAATGTATGCAAACTTTGCTTGGTAGACTGCGTTGGGTGTACTTTGTTTAGGCAAGTTTAGTAAGGCATTCTCAAAAGATACTGAACTAATGGACCAAGGAGGAAATATCTCAGAGCTCTTTTTGCTTCCGTAAAAAGATGTGAAATTGTCCCTGACGTATTCAAGAGATCTGGATACTACCGATGGTATTCTTAGTGGTCTTTTACGTGAATTTGCTCTCGTGAAGGTATTTGCTAATGCCATGTTTGTTCCGTCAAGTTTTTTCACAAGAGTGCGATATGTTGAATCGGCCACTCTACTGGAGATTCTCGGCAAGCCGGATTCAGCAAGTAAAAACTTCGTTGGTGAAGTAAGGAATGCTCTAAGGCTCCGACGGATTGCTGCATGATAAGGCACAGAGACTTTACGCATTTGGGATGTTGCGCAGTGTCCATAGATAGGTAAGGCGTAGTCGATTTTGGATAGCATTAGTGCTCTGACAACATTGATGAGAATGGCAGGGTGTATATAGCTATGTTTACAAGTGAGATACTTAATAATATTTAGTTTATGTACAAGAGAATTTCTTATATAGTTGCAGTGATCTTTAAAAAGATACTTAGAGTCTATGATTAATCCTAAAATCATCAATTTTTCTTTTAGCATAATGTTGCAGTTATCAACATTTAATGAAATGTTGCATGGATTTCATGTTGCAAGAAGATTTGTTTTTTCTAAAGAAATGTGTACGCCTGAAATTGAGGACCAAGATGAAATATTGGAGAGAATGTCAATGAAGGTATTTTGGACAGCAGCCGTGTCATTTACCTTTGTATATATCAGTACATCATCTGCATACATTTGATGGTCAATATTTTTATAATTAGAAACAAGTTGACTTAGCTCATCAAAGGCGATAATAAAGAGTAAAGACGAAAGAGGTGAGCCCTGTGGCGTACCATTTGAGAGCTTGTGGGTTATTGAGTGGTGTCCGTTAATAGTTACTGAAAGTCTTCTATTTGTCAGGAAAGATTTTATAAAGTTTAGAGTTCTGGTGCCCACTTTCCAGTTTTGTAGCTTTCTTAAGACTACGTGAATTCCAATACGATCAAAGGATTTTTGGAAATCTAAAGACAACACAGATACATAATTTCTACTGGATAGAGCCTTTGCGACGAAATTGTCTAGGTTGAGCAAGGCATCAACTGTGCCGTGCCCTTTTTTATAGCCGACCTGTTGAGAGCTTATTAGTTTATTTTTTTTTGGCGTACCATGACAGCCTGTTGCCTACAATTTTGACGTCAGTGGGTAATTTTCCGGGCTTTAGTATTGGGATTATATTGGAAGTTTTCCAGTATTGTGGATAGACCCCAGAGTCAAAAATAATGTTGTAAAGTTTAACTAATCGCAGTTTCATCGACTTCGGTAAATTTTTGATTAACGGATAAGATATCCTATCCAAACCAGGCGTTTTCCCTTTAACTGACGTGAGCGCATACTCAAACTCGGATATCGTTATTTTTGACTCTATCGCTTTTGCGGACGAGGAAAGTGTATATTCTATTTCTCCTATGCTATTTAGGACTGTTTCTTTGCTAATGCGGAAGTCGATGCTAAAGTTTTCATTTGCGCTCTCTCTTGAGTAATGGTTTGCAAAGAAGTTCGCAATTGAATCAGGCATAACCAAATCTTCAGCTGGAGTAACCAGACGTGTAACTGATGTGCTTTTGGAGCCGCCAGACAATATATTCAAATCTCTCCATATCTTTTTAACAGAGCAAGTGGGATTTATGTTAGCAGTGAACTGCTGAAAACTTTTTCGTTTCGCTTCCTTTGCTTTGCGGCGAAACAAAGCATTCGCTTTTTTATAGCTAACTAATTTTTCAATAGTTTGACAACGTTTATATTCATGCCAGCCCGATTGTTTTTTGAACGGAGAAGTGCTAGTTCATTGCTCCACCATGGTACATTGTGTGAGGTTTTATTTCTATTCGTTTGCGGGATAGAACGATTTGCCGCCGCGCGGATAATTTTTTGTATAGTGGCAGCTTCTCTGTTGATGTTGCCAGAAACTGGGGTACTGTTGCTACCTATATGACATAGAACTGAGAATGTACACCAGTCAGCAAAGTCTGTTTTGAAGATTGGTTTTGGATTAAACGATTGGCGAAATTGCCGAGTAACTATTTCAAAAGATATAGGGTAGTGGTCACTACCGTGCAAATCACTTAATACTTTCCAGGTGACATTTGGAGCAAGAGCTGCTGAGCACAACGTGAGGTCTAAGTGTGAGAAGGTGCCATGGGTAGAGAAGTGTGTTGCGTTACCATTGTTTAGGCATATAAAGTCGGAAGCCAACAGAGCATCCTCAATCAGTTTTCCTCTACAGTTTGATGTTGGAGATCCCCATATTGGGCTCCAAGCATTTAGGTCACCCGCAAGAATTGCCGGAGCTGTGACTTGTTGCAATAAGTCCAAGATATCGGTATTTGTAAAACTTTGTGTAGGTGGAATATATGCGCAGATTATATTGAGCTTGAAGTGTATGTCAACTTCGACGGCGATTGCCGATATTGAAGACTGGATATCAATTCTTTTGTAAGGCATTCTCTTTTTTATCAGTATTGCAACGCCTTGCTTACTAGACGTTATATTTGGAGAGTTAAATAATATGCTTATATATGATTTAGGACAGAAGGCGTTAACGTTGTATGCTAAATGGGTTTCGTTAAGTAGAATTAATGATAGTGAAAGAGACTTAATCAAGAGCTGGAGCTGATGGTAATTATTGTAAAATCCATTGATATTCCATTGTAGAATTGAGAACATTGGAATTTGAAAAGAGAATTGAGATAAGATAACAAAGAGAAAGTGGTTAATTGTTTTTATTCGAGTTTTTTTTTTTTTGTTTTTGTTATGTTTTGAGAGAATTTATATATATATAATATATAGGAATATTTATTGAGTTGATCGCTGGCAGATAAACATCTGCATAGTCTTCGGTACTCATTGTTGAGTCCTCCGCCAGAGCGAGAGATAAGTTCATAGAGTTAGTGATGATATGGTTTGCGTTGCTGATGGGGAGATTTGTTGGGAAATTTTAAGTAGAGTTTGAGTTGGATTCAAAGTCTGTATTGTTGTTCGTGGTATAGTGATCGTGCTGTTGCTGTGAGGGAGTAAAATGGCTCTGATGTGTGGCTGTGATTAGGTTGAGTGCGTGCTGATCTTTAATGTGAGAGGTTGATTCGTTTATCAGTTTGGTGAATAGGTTGTTGAGAGTTTCCGGAGCACTCTCAGATAATTGGTCATCTGATATTTGAGGGGCAGATAATTTTAAATTGACAGGTTTGACAATTTCTGATGAGATTATTTGCTGAGTGTTTGCGTTACTTGAGACAGTAGATGAGAATGAAGGTGCATTTTTGGGAAGAGTGACAGTTGAGTTGTATATTTTTTTGGCTTCACGTATGGTGCATTTTTTGTTGTTTTGATTTTTTGTATTTTTTTCACTTGCATGAATTTTGGACAGCTATTCGAAGAGGCCGGGTGATTGGCATGACAATTAGCGCAAAACGTACGTGTGCAATTTAGGGGGTTGTGGGGAGGTAGGCTGCAATTATTGCATGCTGCTTTTCCCTTGCAATGCTTGGCGGTGTGTCCAAGCAACTGGCAATTTTTGCATCGCATGGGGTTGGGAACATACTGTCTCACATTAACCTTACGCCAGGCAATATCAATTTGCTCCGGAAGGCTATAAAGGTTGAAGGTTAGTAGTACTACACCGTTTGGTGTCAATTGATTGTTTTCGTGTTTTTTCTGAAATTTGTATGCAGCGACCACTCCTTGTAGACTTAGTTCGCTTACAATTTCTTCTTCACTTACATTGTTCAGAAAGGGGGCAAATACAGTGCCTTTAGAATGATTTAAATTGTCGTGATATTTGGCTTTTATGCTACAGATACCAGGGAGGTATTTCAATGCAATGAAACGATCAGCTATTTTTTTATTTTTAACTAATATCAAGATTTTACCATCGCGGAGCTCACTTACTGAGTTGATTTCACTACTCACAGCACAGATGGCCTTATGTACAGCAAAGCAGGAATATTGCATAAGGGACATATTTTCTCCAGTTGATTCAATAGTGATATACTTGGGATCATTACTATTATTTTTTACTGTCGGTAGATTGGGGAATGTAAAGAGATCGCTAATGTCGAGTTTTTGTTTGGATTTTTTTTCCTTCTTTTTTTTTTTTACTCCGGAGCCATCGGCAAGCACGGCGAATCGATTGCTCCCAAGGGAATTGGGCCCGGGGGCCATTTTGCACTAAAGCACTGAACTGTTGTAGTAACACAAGTTTTGTTTACGTTTAGATGTAGATTTTATAAATAAAAGAAGTTGAAGGAGAAAAGTGACAAAGCACGTGTTTTACACCAGAAGTAGTGAGAGCACAAAAATCAGAAGCACACACAAATATACAACCGCTCGCTGTGAGTAATAGTCGTAGACTGTCCTTGAGGGCTATTGTGAAATTTTTCCTATTTATGATTGCTCCCAATTCTTTGAGGGTATCATCGCCAATGATGCCATCAAAGGATTTTAAATTGGGTAATGTAAAGAAATCAAAATTATTTGTAATACCTATACTTCCAAAGAATGGTTCACGTAGTTTATGGGTTATATTTACTTGACCTGTGTCTAAGTGAACCTTAAAAGTACACTCAAGTTTCATTGAATTTTTTGAAAGTGTTTTGGAGACAAAGTTTTTATTAGCTCCCGTATCTACAAGGAACTTCGCGATATCCCCGTTCTTTAAAGTTAGTTCTAAATAGGGTCGGGTAGACAGGCGTCTGTCATAAAATGTATTTCCTCGTCCTCTGTTTGGACATTAAATAGTTTTTGGGATTTCCTAGGGATATTTGAAGAATAATTGGATGGCCTTACTATAGGCGTATTGTTCGGTCGATTCATATAGTTTATTCTTCGTGAGTATATTGAAGGGTCCACCTCCATAGGGATTGGTGGTTTAGGATTGGTTGGTCTGGGTGGTGACGGTGCTTGATTTTGCATGTTTTTATTATAGATTAAATTTTTTTCGGGAGGGTTTAATACCCTTGGTACAAATATTGGTTTTGGATTCATTTGATGTTTTTGCATTTGATTAGAGCTACATTATTTGTTTCTCTTGAATAATCATGACTCTTTTTTTTTTATTATCAGCGATAGTTGGTGATTGACTCTTGCGTAGAATTGCTCTACGCTGAAGTGTTTTGGGGATAAGGTTCCTAGTTCGTGTTCTAGAGTCCTAAGGTCGCGTTTGTCTGCATAGTGTAGTGACAAACAATTTGTGATTGTTACCCAATCATCATTGAATATGTTTTATGAGATTAAGGCCATATCTGCAGGGCCTTTAATTTTCTGCGTAATATGTCGTGGTATGGCTCTATACAGTGGCTTTGTTCTGACTACTTCGTAGGCCTGCAAAACAGATTCGACGTTGTCGATCCTGGATATGAATTTGATCGGATCTCCTTCGAATGTTGGGAGGTTCTGCTGCAAATTTCTATTAAGTCTGACTCAGTTCAGTGAATATGGTTATTTGAAATAGAACTTTCGTTATGGGGACTAATTCTACTTTCTAACTGATTTATCCTATTGCTCAATATTTTTGATTGTTCTATTTGTGCATTAACAGCACCTGTTAGGTGTGTTATAGCTTCTTGAATTTTCTCCATTACTGTGATTTACAATTTCGACTATTTATTGCTTTAACAATATGATCCTTTATATATATTTATTGCTATTAACAATTTTTTAGATTTTTTATATATCGGGTTTAAATTTTATTTGCTTATTAAGATTTTTATTAATATTAATATTTTTTTATATATCGGGTAATTATTATAATACTTAAAATTTATTTGGCCGATATTTATTGCCGTGCAATATTTTTAATATATCGGGTAGTTATAATTTTTATGTAAGCTTAATATTAACTTACAGGAGTATCAGCATCAACTTTGTCATTCTCTTTGGACGGTCCACTTGGTCCTGTTTGAAGCGTTAGTCCTCTACTGGGGGGTGGATGACGTCACTCCAGGCGTTGATTTGGCGGCTTCTTATTTCAGTTGCCCACTTTATAAGTATTTTTAATTTGATTTGTCAAACACTTAGCTTTATTGTTTAAAAATCTTAAGATATGTCACGACACTTGACGCGCTTTTTTGTTTTTGCAGCGTTTTTTGCGTACACTTGTAATTAAATTTCGGAACAAGGTTTTAAATACTGTTTTTAATGACTTATGTCAAACTCGACTGAAAAATTAAATTCCGTCGTTTATCCTTCTGGATAATGATATTTGTGCGTACACTTGTAATTAAATTTCCGAACAAGGTTCAAATACTGTTTTTAATGACCTATGTCAAACTCGACTGAACTTTCTATAAAAATTAAATTCCGTCGTTTATTATTTGTGCGTACAGATTCACTTTAATACTTTTGGTGTAGGCAACTTCAAGTTTTTTAAAGCTCTCGAGCGCCAGTTAATGGTTGCCACCAGTTTATTAATAACACGCTGTTTTGAATGGTGAAGTTGAACTCAACTTTCTTTATTAAACACATTTTTTTTATACAGAATTTGCATTCAAACAAAATTAACTGAATTTATGGTGCAAACTAAGTCGGAGATGCTAAGTCAATCAGAACATCAATCCATAGTTCTTACTATTGATTCTGGTACAAATTCTAGTGATATCAGTGCCGGCCATCAAAATAAGCGGCTAAGAATAATTTCCACTACGGATAATGACAGTGATTAAACAGCATTCAACGGTGTTTTCAATAAATCTACCTATTTTCTATTTTGTTCTCTTTTATATATGGTTTTTGTTTTGTATTTTTTATTTGTTATGAATGAATAAATCATAAGTCTGAAATTTGAAACTTATTGTATTGTTTTTGAATATTTTTTTGCGCGTATATTTTGTTATTCGCGATATTTTTTATATTCGGAACCAATTCGTCAGTTAATATTGGAAAACTAACCATTTTTACGCGATTTTTTTTTGCGCGATTAGTGGCAGAACCAATAATCGCGTAAAAAAAGGACTGAGTGTACTCTATAATGAGAACATAAGCAATAATTATTGCAAAACAGCAAACCTCAGTTTGGTCGAAAAACGGCTTACATTGCGGCGACACGGCTTCCGTTCTGGCTTAGTGCCGACGAAATGTGCTGTTGTTTTAAATTTTGGAAATTAACTTTATTGAGCAATGATATTGTATATTTACAGAATATTGCTGAATTAAGAAATATCGGTATATTTTGCTAGCTACGACAACTTTGTTAGCTATGCTAGCTGTGATAACTTACATATGTATGTACACGCGTACCTATGTAAGAGTACATACGGGCGCAGTATAAAGACATACATACATGCATACGACAATATACCCCGGGTACAACTTGAACAAAATAAAAATTTGTTTTTCAATTAAATTGTCAACAATTTAATACTGATCGCAGCATCTGTATGTTTTTAAACAGCGAAAAATTTATTATAATAATATAATTGAAAATTTGTACAATCGTGTATCGTCACATATGTAAATACGCATATTACTTCAAAGTCCACATTGGCATATATCTAGCAATACCCCTTGATTTTTGATCAACAAAGACAAGCAGGATTGCGTATACAATACATTCAAAGACCACATGGCATATATCCCACAATACCCCTTGGTTTTTGATCAACAAAAACAAGCAGGATTGTGTAACCAACCAAAGCGTAATACATATGTACATACATGCATATGTACAAAGTGCAGTGATCTTTAAAACGAGCTCTCATTTGCACATAATAAAATAAAATAACCATAAATATATAAGTTAGCACCCCATACATTTAAAAAGTATCATATGATGCATTAATATCATATGATACAAAGGAATATAATATGACACCACTAAATCGCCAAGAGTGCGACACGTGTAGTGGCAACTCGTGGGAAGCGCAACGTCAGCGAAATGCCAACCTGTGGGAAGCGCAGCGTCAGCAAACTCTATACCCGTTGCAGCGGCAAACGTAGGTTTAGAGTTAAGCGTAAATAATTGTAAAATTCAGTTCTTGCACAGAATTCAATAATGGAGCATAGCTCCCAAATAAAGGGGCATTGCTCCAAAAAAAAGGAGCATAGCTCCCAGAAAACATTTTTTTAGTAAAAATAACTAAACGTTTTTTAACTTATATACGTACATATACAAATATACACAACAAAAAAAAATAATTTTTTTTTCGGTTAATAACAAATAATTAAATAAAATTAAATCGAAATTAAAATTGAATACTAGTAAAGTACATAATTCGAAACAAAAATAAAACAACTCTTATTTACCTTAAAAGAGCTGTCGGTTACACAAAATCACGATTATACGCGGCAATTAGAAGCGTTTTGGTTTACTAATTTAATCAAAAACTCTTATTCACGTATAAGAGTTCTCGTCTGAACATACATATGTATATACGAAACCTGTGGTGAAATTAAATTAAATAATTTCAGTACAAAAAAAACTGTTTTATCGATTTTCTTTGAAACTCCTACTTACAAAGAGTCTTCTTTTCAAAATATTACATCTACATACTTGTACATATACGAAATCTGTGGTGAAATTTAATTCAATAATTTCAGCATATAATTTATTTATCTGTTTATCGATTTTCTTTGCAACTCTTACTTACAAAAGAGTCTTCTTTTCGAAATATTACATCTACAACTTTATAATACCAATCAAGTTTATATTGAGAATTTCTGTTTTCTATTCGTCACATGAGCTCAGACTCAAAAGGATCTAAACCAAGTCAGTTACTAAAAGTTCCAAAGATGATTTCTGACGAAAACAGTTCATGTACACCGGCAGAAGCTACACGCTCGAAGCAAGGTGCTACGAAACAGAAAAGGGGGAAAGACATTTCATACTCTAAATTCATTTCTGACAGTGACTGTCGAATAAAATATTGCAGTCGATTTGCTTCCTCGCCGATTCAAGAAAATTCTGAATCGGCGCTAAAAATAAAAAGCCAAACAATTGAAAATTTTTGGACACGTCTCCAGGCTGCATATAACGTAATTGTAGATACTGACGATTCAGATCTACCAGACAACTTTAAATCTTCTGCTTACGCCAAATTTGAAAACTGCTTAGACCAGTATGAAGACACAAAAATTATGATCGCAGATCAGCTAAAATTAATTAAAGCAGTCGCACCCACTCCACCACCGAGAGTAGAGCTGCCACAAATTCAAAATAAAGAGGCACGTTCGGGTATCCACCTCAAGGTTCCCGCTTGTGACACTGAAATTTTCCATGGTGGTTATGAACAATGGCCGTCCTTCCGGGACATGTTCACAGCTGTTTACATAAACCATCCGAAATTATCAAATGCTCAAAAGTTGTATCATCTCAGATACAAAACAAAAGGTCAAGCAGGCGTCATCGTAAAACAGTTCGCATTAAATGACGACAATTTCCATTTGGCTTGGGAAGCTCTGAGATCAAGGTACGAAAACGAACGAATACTGGTAGATAAGCAAATAACGATATTAATGAACTTGCCCAAAAGTCAAAAGGAAACAAGTGAAGAATATATGATACTTCAATCCACTGTTTCCAACTCTTTGTCGGTTTTAGCGACACAAAATATTCCCACAGACAATTGGGACCCAATTCTGGTAAATATATGCACCGCGGCATTATCAGAAAAATCGTTATTGCTATGGGAACAATCTCTCTCATCAAGGAAAAAATGCCCCACGTGGCAGCAAATGAAAGATTTCCTAAATACCCAGTATGAAATCGCAGAAAGAGTTGATAAAAAGATAATTAAACCAAAAGGTATTTCCCATGACCTTAATAGAAGCTTCCACAGATCCCAAGCCAGTAGCAACAACAATTCAAATAGAAGCTTCTTCAAAAATCAAACGTTCACATCTGAACAATACAAACAAACGTCATGCGAACTGTGCACAGGGGGACATAAACTTAAATCTTGCGAGAAATTTAAGAAATTAAAAATGGTTGACCGAAACAATTTTGTAATTTTGTAGTCAAAAAGACTTAGCACAAACTGCTTATCACATGCACACATGCTTAAAGATTGTGAAAGCAAATTTAATTGCGTTTATTGCCATAAACGGTATCATTCGATGTTACACATTACCAATTTTTCCAGCTCACCCCCAAACAGCGCAAACATAAAAAGAGCAACAGGCTTAGTTGCAACAACAAATTCAGAAAACTGCCAAGAAGCACCATGCTGTTTAAAGGCGTTAAAAACTCAAACTCAGTCGTCTATGAACTGTGAACTATGAGAACTGTTTAAGCTCAGAGCCCTAATAGACCAAGGATCACAACGATCTTTCATAGCGTCTAGGGCACAAAACAGGCTACAGTTGCCAACAAAACTGGACAATTTTAAAATTACGAGAATGGGCGGAAGAGTAGTTCAAAGCTCTAATAAAATCTGCCCCATTACCCTCTTTTCCCCCCAAGCGGATAAGCGCATACAAGCAGAAGCTATAGTCTTACCGCAACTAACAAATATGCTACCAAGCTATCATATTAATAGCAAGCATTGGCAAAAGGTTTCACACCTAAAGATAGCAGACCCAAACTGCAACAGCCCCGCTCAAATAGATCTTCTATTAGGCAACGATCTCATACCACAGATAATACTCGAAGGTATTGAGAAAATTACAAAAACACTTCTGGAGCAAAATATCATTTTCGGATGGGTCCTACGTGAGGAAATCTCGAACGAATACCTCAATTCGCAATTAAGAAAATTTTGGGAGTTAGAAGAACTCCCCCCCGTATCAGTCACAACCCCTGAAGATCGGTACTGTGAGAATTTTGACAAAACCACAACTACTCGATCAGATGATGGCCGGTACGTCGTACGACTACCACTGAAGCCAGAATTTCCACGCACACTCGCCTTAGGTCATTCTCGCACCTCTGCTACCCAACAGTTCTTAAGTATGGAAAAAAATCTAATTAAAAAAAAGCGAGCTGAAACTAGAAGAATACCACCATTTAGACCATTTGGAGGAACTCAGCGCTGGCGAAAAAAATCATACAAAGTAAATACTACTAGTTTTATTTGCCACATCATGCAGTAGTAAATCCAGACAAAAAAACCACAAAGATAAGAGTTGTGTTCAATGCGTCAAAATCCACTAGTTCAGGAAATTCCCTAAATGACATTTTATTTACGGGACCAACGCTTCAGCCAGACCTAATGCTGCTTATCTTAAATTGGCGTATCTTCAAATACGTATTCAACGGGGACGTCGAGAAAATGTATAGACAAATAGTCGTACATAAACACGATCAAGATTTTCAAAGAATTATTTTCAGAAAATCCCCTACTATTCCACTACGCGACTTCAAGTTAAAAACAGTTACCTTTGGCGTCAACTGTGCCCCATACTTAGCCATTCGGACACTGCACGAATTGGCAGAAAACACCAAGTCAGAATTCCCTCTGGCAACCCAGGTGTTAAAAACGCAAACGTATGTTGACGACATTTTGTCTGGAAGTCACAGTCTTCCACAAGCATACGAATCCTTATCACAGGTTATAAGAGCCCTCAAGACTGCAGGGTTTCCACTGAAAAATATTACTGCAAATCATCCAGATATAGTAAAACATATACCGAAAGAAAACTTGTTGGACACTAATTTCCTTAAATTCGTAAAGGAAAGTACAACAAAGACTCTAGGGATACAATGGAATACGATATCTGACCAGTTTTCATACACTACCGAGTCAATATCTGCATTATCCGCCATTACAAAACGCCAAATTCTATCCTCTGTGGCAAAACTTTTCGATCCCGCAGGATGGCTTTCGCCAATAATGATACAAGCTTAAATCCTGATACAAGAATTATGGCCAGATGGGACCGACTGGGACGAACAAGTAAAACCACTTCGTTTAGAAAAGTGGTCACAGTTCGCGAACAATCTAAACGATATCTCACAGATACAAATCCCACGGTGGGTAAACTATTCCCCCGAACACAAAGTCGAACTGTGCCACTATATATGTGCGCACACAAAGCGATAACGCGACCACAAGCCACTTATTAGTAGCTAAGGCTAAGGTGGCTTCTCTAAAAACGCTAAGTCTACTTCGATTTGAGCTCTGTGACGCCCTACTACTCGCAAAATTGGCTTTCATGGTGCAGACCCTCTTAAACATGAAGAAATGCAGTTTGCATCTCTGGTCCGATTCTGAAATAGTTCTAGCCTGGTTGGAAAAACCACCACATGCACGGAAAACATACATATCTAATCGTACGTCACAAATACTTGATCTAGTGGGGTCAGCCACTTGGCGACACGTAGCCAGTGCTGACAATCCTGCCGATTTATGTACAAGAGGGTGCAAGCCGCTGCGTCTTGCCACCACCACCCTCTGGTGGAATGGCCCCCGATGGTTAACAGAATCTTCCGATTATTGGCCAAAATCGCCCATGCGCAATATAATTGCCCCAGAAAGTCGGAAAATCGACTGCTTTCACGCAACATTGGATGATAATGACATCCTTGAGCTATTTTCATCATTTCCTCGTGCCCTTCGAGTTATCGCCTACATGCTAAAGTTCATAGAGCGACTCAAAAATAAAATTAAGGGAATTCACCCAGAATCTAACCAAAGCGATACATTGACGCACGTCGAACTCCAAAAGGCAAATGTCGCACTAATCGCATCCACTCAAATGCGCTGCTTCAGCCGCGATATCTTATTATTAAGAGAATCAAAACCCATTGATAAAAGAAGTTTAATCTTGGTTCTTGTACACGAAAGGTCTGCTTCGTGCGAATGGTAGGCTTGCTAACTCAAGCCTGACGTACAACGAACGCCACCCTCTAATTATAGCAGAGAAATCCCAACTTGCCACCTTACTCCTCAATTATATCCACTTACTCATGCTTCACGCTGAACATCGCCTAATGCAGCATATAGTCCGTCAAGAGTTCTATATTCCAAATAAAGAAATGCATTTTCATGTGCAAGATCTGCACTATGCACAAGCAGAAGTTACGAACACAGATTATGGCAGCACTTCCACCGGAACGCTGCAACTTCGCGATGCCTTTCACAGTTACAGGTGTCGACTTTGCTGGGCCTTTTCCATGCGTCCATGCTAAGGTCCATCACTCTAACGAAAGGTTATGTGGCTGCCTTTGTCTGTTTTACGACAAAAGCAGTGCACCTCAAACTGTGTACGAATCTGACAAAGGAGGCTTTTCTCGCGGCATTCGCTCGCTTCGTCGGACGACGCGGCTTTCCATTAAAACTGATGAGCGATAATGGTAAAACCTTCATTGGAGCCCAAAGAGCCACTGAAAAGGAGTTTGTGGATTTTATCAAACAAGTCTCACCAGAGATTGTACAAAGGTATGCTCCCCAAGGTATTAACTGGCGATTTATCCCCCAAGCGCTCCTCATATGGGTGGTTTATGGGAATCAGCAGTAAAAAGATTTAAATCCCACTTCAAAAAAGTAGCTGGAAACTACAAATTTAATTATGAACAGTTCACCACACTGTTAGTGCGAATTGAAGCCGTTCTCAATTCACGGCCACTCACAACCTTCTCGCAAGATCCCTCTGACTTCACAGCCCTAACACCAGGGCATTTTCTCAAAGGAGCACCCATTCTGGCCACACCTGAGCCAGGCGTGGGGTCGCTATCCTTATTAAAACAATGGGAGAGAATAAAAATTCTCCATCACGATTCCAGCCGTCGATGGAAGGAAGAATATATAAAGGACCTTCATAAAAGGTACCGGCGGAAGAGTCCAGAAAAAGCGTCAAAGCTTGGAGATTGTGTCGTCATCCATGATGACTGTCTACCCCGCACCGAATGGCGGCTTGGCCGCATAGAAAAACTGCACTACGGTTCCGACGGTCATGTACGAGTCGTTGATCTCCGCACTCAAAGCGGTTTATTAACAAGACCGCTCGTGAAACTATGTTTTATACCACACGTTGGCGAAACCGCGAATAACGAAAAAGCCGCCGATACTACCGCAACGCAAAAAAATAACCCAAAACTCGACGTAATAAGCCCGCAAATAAAAAACTCGCTTAAACTAATTCGAAATCCAACGCAATGGTCGATCTACGTGACGACCTTTCATGCCACGTAACGTGGCACAATTACAATGGATGTGGATATGCCAGCAGTGCCAATGCCAACGGTGAGGTTACCTATAACCGTGTCACGCCCTGGTTCAACTTCAGCGCCACGAACCCCAGCGGCAACCGCCACTGAAAGCGCTCCTTGTAGTGGCCCGTCGCACGACAGCTTGCCACGAACCGATCGCAGCAGCCCAGTCGGCACCGAAGGATAGTTGGCCGTCCCTTTTTACATCGATCTCGCACCGAGCAAACGTCCGTCGCCGCATCAGATTTTTTCCTTTTTTTATACATTTCGCATGAATAAAACAAAAAAACTTAAACCGACTGTGTCTTTCTTTTATTTTTTTTCGCCGGTGAACTTTCTAGTGTCGAGTGCCGAGGTAATTGGTGGAAAAAAAAGTGCTAAAGAAACAATAGTTATTTTTTTAAATTAAATATAATGAGTAAATAACAATGTTAACTTTAATTTATTTAATTATAATAAAATTTATGTAAATATGTATTAAAAATAATAAAATTAATAATTTAAAAATTGAAAAGTTTTGTTAGAAATTTTAAGAAATTTTTAAAGTAGGAATCAAAAAATGCAACCCTGCATCAGTTGTTTAAAATGCAACTCTGCATCAGCCGTCGATATTAGAGCAGGACAGATATACTCTTTTATATGACACTGCTGAATTACCGCAACAGAGATGTATGATCGCAGTAAAAGTGTAGGTAGATTGCCATAGCCCGCGTGAAGATTTTACCCACTTTTCCCCTCACACGTACGTATCGTGTATATCTAGAATCTTCACGCGGCCTATGGCAATCTACCTACATTTTTACAGGTTTTTTACCCGCTCATGATTGGCAGGGGTGTTTTTAACTATACAATTTAATACATGTGTGTGTGTGACAATATGATATTGTGTTGAATGGTTAGGGTTGTTTTCAAGTGCACATGTGCATTTGTAATCAATTGCCCAAACCTAAATAAATATGTTTATATATTATTATTATACCCTGAACGGGGTATATTAAGTTTGTCACGAAGTTTGTAACATCCAGAAGGAATCGTCGGAGACCCTATAAAGTATATATATAAATGATCAGTATGTCGAGCTGAGTCGACTTAGCTATGTCCGCCTGTCTGTCTGTCAGTCTGTCTGTATATATACGAACTAGTCCCTCAGTTTTTAAGAAATCGTTTTAAAATTTTGCAAGCGACATTTTCTCTTCAAGAAAGTGCTCATTTGTCGGAACTGCCGATATCGGACCACTGTAACATATAGCTGCCATACAAACTGAACGATCGGAATCAAGTTCTTGTATGGAAAACTTTCACATTTCACAATGTATTTTCACAAAATTTGGCACAGGTTATTGTCTAAAGCAAAATTGTAATCTCCAAAGAAATTGTTCGGATCGGTTAACTTTAGCATATAGCTGCCATACAAACTGATCGATCGGAATCAAGTTCTTATATGGAAAACTTTCACATTTGACAAGATATATTCACGAAATTTTGTATAGATTATTTTCTAAGACAACAATGTAATCTCCGCAGAAATTGTTCAGATCGGATTACTATAGCATATAGCTTCCATACAAACTGAACACATAGTTACTAACAGAAATCCACCTGTGAAGGGTATTTAGCTTCGACAACCGAAGTTAACGTTTTTTCTTGTTTTAATTTATGTAAGTATGGACGTATGTTCAATATATTTGAAAATAGATATTTAATATTAGAGAACTGTGTATGTGTTTTTAATAAGTATTAGTTGGCACAATTTGACACCAACGCACATGTTCATTTTTGAACATTCCTTTACCATAGGCTTTTAATACTAGCTGTTTTTATATGCCTTTTCTGTGTTACCGGCAACGGTTTGCAAACTTTTTTGTTATTATGAAGGTATGGGCAAAATGGGTGCGCCTTGACCTTGAGGTTAGGGCTGCGAAATTAGAGGTTTTGTGCGACAAATTAACCGTGAATTGAGAACGGCTTTGATTCGTAAAGTAGGGAATTATTCATAATTAATTTGAAACTGTGTACAGCTGATAAATGTGTTAAAAGCGACCTTTACTTTTTGTAAATGTAGGTGCGTCACGCTATCGTGTTGGGAATATGGTGATCCCTTAACTTTGTTTTTAGTTTTTGTTTACATTTTGAAGCTTATATTTGTTCTATGTTTTTTGTTTTGTCTATTTTTTCCTCTACAGATAGCAAATAGCAGAAAATTTCGTATTGTCAAAGTCTTTCATTTGTTGCCACGTTGGGCATTTTCTTCATGATGAGAGGGATTTTTCTGATAATGCTGTGGTGCATAGTAATTCCAATTGTCTGTGGAAATATTTTCTGTCGATAGAACCAACAAACAATTTGAAACAGCGGATTCTAGTATGATGAATTCATTAGTATCGTTACTTGTTTATCGACCAGTATTCTTTCGTTTTCGTGTCTTGCTTTTAGAGCTTCCCAAGCCAAATTAAAATTATCGTCATTAAGAGCGAACTGTTTTACCATTACGACTGCTTCAGCTTTTGTTTTGTATCGGAGGTGATACAATTTTTGTGCGTTTGATAGTTATGGATGTTTGATGTAAACGATTGTAAACTTGTCCCTGAAGGACGGCCATTATTCATAACCTCTATAAAATATTTCCGTATCACATGAGGACACCTTGAAGTGGATGCCTAATCTGGCCTTTTGTGTGTATAATTGTAGCAGCTCTACTCTCGGATGCGGAGTAGGTACAATTCCTTTTATTAGCTCTAATTGATCGGAGATCATAGCTTTTGTTTCTTCGTACTGCCCTAAGAATTTTTTTTATATTGCGTAAGCCGATGATTTAAAATTTTGGGGTAGATCTGAATCGTCAGATTCTACTATGGCGCCATGAGCCGCTTGGAGTCGTGCCCAAAATTGTTGAGATTTATAGTTTTTATTTATAGTAAGATTCCGAGTTTTAATGAATCGGTGAAGAAGAAAATCTAGTGCAGTATCTTCTTAAACCGTAACTTTCTGAGATAAATTTAGCAACCTGTTTTGGGCGTGAAGCACATGAAAGTGTATTTTGATTTTTGTCGACAATCATCACTTCAAATTTATTGTAAATATATGTGGGATGGTAACCTTGGCCAAAAGGATGTCTGGGGGAATAAATCAACACCGCGGACAACACTGACGGGACATCGTTGGCTAAAAAGTAGCTTAATAGCAGAATCAGCGAATTCCGCTCCTCCCTTACTCAGTTGCCGCCCGTAGTGAGCAAAATGTGTCAAAAGTTAAGCCCGTAAAAATCATCCATCCTTTTTTGTTTACATTTGAACAATGTTGCCATTGCTTAGTATGCAAATATAGTTTTGTACACATTTAAATTTTCATTTACAATTTTTAATAATATAAAATATTAAAACTGAAAACAAACTATTAAAAACAGTTTATATATTTATAAATAATACGAGTAGCACTCGACTCTGATTTTGAATTAGTTTAAGAAAATAATTTTTATAATTACTACAGTATATCGAGACTGGCAACCCTGCGTTGTGAGAGAGCAATCAGCTGACACATTTCCACGGGAAAAATCCAAATCGTGAAAAATGCTGCGGTATCCGACGGTAAAACGGGCGGTAGAAGTGGTGTTGGCTGATCATTAACATTGCGCTCTCATAAGATAGGTCGTATCAGCTGATTCGGGCTGCGGTTTTGCGGTGTTCGCTGAGTCTGCTATAACGGTCAATACGGGAAAACGTCCGGATTAATTCTGTCTAAATGTGTCAAAGTGTTAAGTGCTACTACGGCCGTGCCGCGCAGCAAAAAATTTGTCGTTTTAAGATTATAACCCGAATCAGTTTGTAACCGTTTTTAATCGCCTTTGTAAACATACGTCAGAATAATTTTCCGTTTTTCAGTATTATAATACCGAACGATTTCATAGGAGGATGGAGTCATGGGAGGATGGAGTCATGTGTAGAAGTTCACACAAGTGAGGAAAACTCTCTGATCGCCATTCACTTGGTAGTGGCCATAAACCATTCATTTACACATGGCTCAAGCAGCTCACGACTTCCTGTCATTGACCAAGTATCCTCTGGGTAGCCTAGGAACATCCGTTCGAAGGCGAGCTAAAGTGAGAAGGCGAAACATCCCCTAGATAGGGTTGTGCGCTGTGTTTGGGATCCGCCACGTAAAAACCTCTACCAATGAAAAACTACCAACAGTCTCGGTAGAGAAACCCCCTTTTGATGACGACCATGGCAAATGAAATAAGGACTACGATATTAGGGCATGCACTTGGAATGTCCGGTCCCTTAATTGGGAAGGTGCCGCTGCCCAGCTGGTTGATGTCCTCGTGAAAATAAAGGCTGACTTCACCGCCGTCCAAAACATGCCCGAAATAAAGTTATCTGTGGTACTAGATTCCAGCACATAAAAAAAACATCAAGCTGTCTAAGGCCAAAAACCAGATCGATCATGTTGTGATAGACGGAAGACACGTCTCCAGTGTTCTAGAAGTGCTTACGCTTCGAGGTCCTAACATCGACTCGACTACTTGTTGCAGCTAAGATTCGCACCCGCCTCTGTGCAGCAAAAAACGCACGTCAACAAACACAAGGAAGGTTCGACGTCGAGAGGCTGCAACCACAACAGACAGCCGAACGATTTGCTACTCGGCTTGCACTCCTTCTCTCTGAGAGCACTCGTCAACAACTCGGTATAAGGGAACTGTGGGACGACATTTCAAACTCCTTACGTACAGCTGCTTCCGAAACCATTGGTTTTCGGAAAACGCAAAAGAACAGCTGGTTCGACGAGGAGTGTCGTGTCGCAGCGGAGAGAAAAAAGGCTGCCTACCTCGCAACGTAACGATCGAACACAACACGTGTGGGATATGATAGGTACCGAGTGTTGAAGAGGGAAGTGAGAGCATTTGCAGACAGAAAAAGAAAGAGGCCGAAATGCGTGAGTACGAAGAGCTTGATAAGCTGGCCGACAGGGGTAACGCTCGAAAACTCTACAAAAAAAATGTGGCGGCTTACACAAGGTTTCAAGACCGGAGCATACTCTTGTAGAATCCCCAGTGGTGATCTAGTCACCAATGCCCAGAGCATACTTAAATTATGGAGGGAACACTTCTCCAGCCTGCTGAAGAAGTTCGAATAGCAATTACCCGCCTGAAGAAAAACAAAGCGGCGGGGCCGATGTATTACCGACCGAGCTATTCAAACACGGCGGCGAAAAACTGATAAGGAGCATGCATCAGCTTCTTTGTAAAATATGGTCGGACGAAAGCATGCCCAACGATTGGAATTTAAGAATGCTCTGCCCAATTCACAAAAAGGAAGACCCCACAATCTGCGCCAACAGTGGGATAAGCCTCCTCAGCATCGCTTATAAGGTTCTATCGAGCGCATTGTGTGAAAGATTAAGGCTCACCGTCAACAAACTGATTGGACCTTATCAGTGTGGCTTTAGACCTAGCAAATCAACAGCCGACCAGATATTCACCATGCGCCAAATCTTGGAAAAGACCCGTGAAAGAAGAATCGACACACACCACCTCTTCGTCGATTTCAAAGCTGCTTTCAACAGCACGAAAAGGAGTTGCCTTTATGCCGCGATATCTGAATTTGGTATCCCCGCAAAACTAATACAGCTGTGTAAAATGACGTTGAGCAACACGAAAAGTTCTGTCAGGATCGGGAAAGACCTCTCCGCGCCGTGGGTCTGGCAGTGAACGAGTGCAAGACGAGTTATCTCCTGTCATCAAACAAACAGTCGTCGCACTCGCGACTTGGCTCTCACGTCACTGTTGACAGTCATAACTCTGAAGTTGTACATAGTTTCGTATATTTGGGATCCAGCATAGACACCACAAACAAGGTCAGCCTGGAAATCCAACGCAGGATAACTCTTGCCAACAGGTACTACTTCGGACTAAGTAGGCAATTGAAAAGGAAAGTCCTCTCCCGACGAACAAAAGCCAAAATCCATAAGTCGCTATTAATTCCCGTCCTGCTATATGGTGCATTTTTCGAGAGAAAAGACATTAACATAGCTCAGCGAATTAGGAGACAGCGGGTGCGCTGGCTAGGTCATGTTGTCCGGATGGACGAAAACACTCCAGCTCTGAAAGTATTCGACGCCGTACCCGAAGGGGGAAGCAGTGGAAGAGGAAGACCTCCACTCCCTTGGAAGGACCAGGTAGAGAAGGACCTGGCTTCGCCTGGAATATCCAATTGGCGCCACGAAGCGAAAAAAAGAAACGACTGGCGCGCTGTTGTTAACTCGGCTATAAAAGTTAGCAAGACCGTTGAAACTCCTGCGACAGTGGACGAATCGACGCCGCCCCTTTGAAATACGTGTCTCTAGCAACATGAAAGGGCATGTTGTGTATAAAAAAAATACAGGCGCGACGGACCCACAATGGGCGGCTTCCTGGTCAGCGTCTGTTCACCATGTTACGTGCGGCTGATTAAATCTACCTAACCGGTACACGTCGCAGCATACTGGGAGTCCCCTGAACTTTTCGCCAGCGACTTCTTCGCTGACGATAGGGAGAGGGTGATCTGAGCGTGACTCTGCCGAGGTATCAGCTGCGCCGTGTGTCAGTAAACAGCCACTTCCGTCCTTGGTCAGGAAGTGTGCATTAGGAGTAGTAGCCTATGTTGCCCTGGGTGAGCGCCGGTCCGTACTTGTTTTCCGCGGCCGGCAAAGCAAAATACTGGCCTCAGGGAACTGGGATAGGGGCATCTTCCCCGAGAGTATACCCGTTCCAGTTTATTTCGGCCCACCCCCCTACACACGATGCGCTGTGAAAAAGAAGTTAAAGGAAAATAATACGAGAAACAATACAAACAATACATATAATGAAAGCATGAATTGCATATATGCCAATTTTAATGAGTAGCCGTGCGGAAAACTCTAGATCAGAAGCAGATCTGACTGTGAGGACCCCACATGCGGAAGTAGATCCGTTCAAGCGTGTACCGAGGATAGCCCGATCGCTAAATCAGACGCCCATAATCAGTAAACCGATGCGAGCGAGGTCCTCACCCCCGGTGTTAGAAGATAGCGGACCTCACGCCAAAGTAGAACATCATCCTGTGGACTACATCTTGGATCTAGGAGGTGCTGTAAAAAGACTGACAGAAGCAATGCGTCCTCCGCAGCGGTCTATAAATAATAATATGAGGGACATTCTCAGCTCTATAGCAAATCTATACCCTGGAGGAGCATACAAGAATGATAGAAGCAAGACGGAATGTACAGCTCAGGACCGTAACCACGGAAACAACAGGCCGCGCGAGGAAAATCGGCCTACGCGGAAAACACCGCTTAAAAGGAATAAAGCGACGCACGAAGAGGCACCGAAAAAACTGCAAGCGGAAAGAAACAAAAAGACATCGGGAAATAGCCCTGATAAATGCAGAGAGGAAGTAAAACAAAATGACGGCTGGGTACGCGTCAAGCGCAAGCCACAAAGCCACAAGAAGTTTGGTCGTAAGCCACCCCCACGGCCCGATGTTACAGTCATAACGCGCTTTGGAGATATGTCCTACAGAGACATCCTGATGAAATATTGCTGGAACTATAAGAAACCCAAATGGAAAGTACGAGCGAACTAAAGGGCGAAATAAGCAAACTGTTAGGAGACCAGGCAGAAATCAAAGCGCTTACTCACGAAGTCATAGTAGAAATTTGGGACCTGGACGACATCACTACCAAAGGGGATATTGCGGAAGCCATACGGAAGCAGGTGAAAGAACTAAAAAGTTTTGACTTCAGTGTTATAAAGAACCTCAAGGCGGCATATCTGGGTACACAGGTAGCGGTAGTAAGCCTCCCTGCGCTGGAAGCAAGGATACTGCTAGATGAGCGAAATATTAAGATAGGATGGGTAGTCTCCAGGCTAAAAGAAAAACCTAACTTAAAAAGGCGTTTCGGGTGTCTGAAATATGGGCATCTGGCAGCAACATGTAGCAATTCGGATGACAGAAGCAAGTGATGTCGAAGATGTGGCGAAAAAGGAAACTTTCGCTTGCAAGAGCAAGGCAAGGGAAAACTCAAACCACCAAATAAGTAGTAAAAGATGCCCTCTATATCAAGAAGCATATAAAAAATTCATTAAATGAAAGTTATGCAGCTAAACCTGAATCACTGCGAAGCTGCGCAAGAGTTGCTTAAACAAACCGTTTTTGAAGAGAAAGTGGACGTAGCTATACTGTGCGAACAGTATAAAAACCGAGGCAACGCCAAATGGGCCTCCGACATCACCAGCAAAAATGCCATATAGTCGTGCGGAGCCAAAGCTTTCCAGGAAAAGCCATTATTAGGAAAGGCCTACTTCACACGAGCCAAGATCTGTGGAATCGACTTTTGTAGCTGCTATATACCACCGAGTATACCACAAGGCACGTTTGAAGGGATACTGGATGATTTTGTGCAGGAAATCCTAAGAACTACGAATAACGTGGTAGCAGGCGATTTTAACGCATGCTGTGGAGTGGGGAAGTGTTAGTGTGAACAAACGAGAAGACGCTCTTCTCACAGCCTTTTCATCGCTCGATGTGGTGCTATTAAATACTGGAAAAAGGAACACTTTTGAAAAAAATGGTAGTGGATTAGTGATTGACATCACGTTTGCTAGAAGCCCGTTGGTACGATCAACATGTTGCTGACCTCGAGTTCACCAGAATACGAAAACCTGCGCGAATGCTTTCAAAAAAACGCCGTGAGCTCAAGAAAGCAATTAAAAGAAGCCTGCTTCAAAGAGCTCTGCGAAAATGCCGATGAGAACCCATGGGCGATCCCTACAAAGTAATGTAAAAGTAATGACAAAATTCAAAAGCAGCAAAGGGAGAACACCAACCTGTCCCACCCTTTTGAAAAACATCGTGGAAACCTTTTTCCCTACGCAGAGGAACGAAGAACCTGTACTATCAAATATATCTACGGTAATAGACGCACCATCGGATAGATGCAGCCAAAAGGTTTGGAAATATCAAAACACCGGGTCTAGATGGAATCCCCAACAAGACCCTAAAAACAGCTATAACTCATAAAACGAGCCCCTTTTCACAGATTTCAGCTTCTTACCCGCTGTTTGCAAGAAGGTGTCTTTCCAAAAATATGGAAGATACAGCGATTAGTACCTTTGCAGAAACCAAATAAACCGACTGGAGAACCAAGCTCGTACCGTCCTCTCTGCATGCTGGACACGCTTGGAAATATTTTGGAGAGAATAATATGCGTACGACTGGAGAAGCATCTGGAGCAAGAATACCCAGGACTCGCCGAAAACCAATTTGGCTTTCGTAAGCACAGGTCAACCATCGATGCGATCACAAAAGTGACAAATGTGGCAAGCAAGGCCATCGAAAGAACGAGGGTGATATATGGTACGAAAGAATACTGTGCACTCGTAACGTTTGATGTTAAAAATGGGTTAAATTCTGCGTATTGGCCATATATAATTAGCGCTCTCGAATGCAAAAGAACACCGAAGTATTTGTTAAGAATTATCTCCAAATACCTATAAAATAGGCTGTTGATGTATGATACCGATGAGGGACCAAAAAGTACAGGGTGACGGGAGGGGTACCACAAGGCTCAGTTCTGGGTCCACTGCTGTGGAACGTTTTATATGACGGAGTGCTTCGACTCCTATTAGATAGAGGGGTCTTGATTATCGGGTGCGCCGATGACATTGCGGTAACGGTGGTAGGGAAAGAAATCAGTCAAGTAGAAAGCTTATTTGAAAACACCGCTTTAAGAATAAAGAGCTGGCTCACGGCAAAAAAGCTCCAACTAGCAGCCCAAAAGACGGAAGCAGTGTTAATTACCAGCAGAAAAAAAGTAGAAATGCTACTTTTAATATTGATGGCCATAGCGTAACAACTCAGCAGTCGTTAAAATACCTAGGCGTTGTAATAGACACGCGGCTTAATTATTACACGCACATTGAAAAAGCATGTGCAAAAGCGACGCGAATAACGGTGGCCCTATCCAGGATGATGGCTAATATTGGAGGACCAAGCCAGGGCAAGCGATCACTCTTGGCTAAAGTTAATCAGTCGGTGCTAATGTATGCGGCGCCCATATGGGGACCAGCAATGCATAGTAAGACATACGTGAAGAAAGCAAGATCTCTGACTCGGCTTTATGCTATAAGAGTTATTTGTGGATTCCGCACGGTGTCGCACGAGGCGGCTGGAGTCGTAGCGGATATCATACCACCGGACATAATGGCGTTAAAGCTCAAAAGAGTTTACGACAAATCAAGAAGCGTTCGGAGGCGTCTTACAACATCAGAGCGAAATAAAGAACGGGAGGAAAGTATATGTGAGTGGCAGATGGTGGGACATAGCAGAAAATGGAAGGTGGGCATATCAGCTAATCAGAAAGGTAAAAACATGGGTGGAGAGGAAGAACGGCGATTCTGATTACTACCTGACGCAATTCCTGACCGGACACGGGTCCGAGAGTACCTCTATAAATACGGTCACGATAGCGGAACAGAATATTCATTCTGTGGAAATGGCAGCGAAAACGCGCAGCATATTTTCTTTCACTGTCCGAAATTCGAAGCAGAAAGAAACGACTTAGAAATTACAATCAACGAACGTGTGACTCCAGAGAATATGATGTGGTGCACGACAGGATAAAAAGCAAAATCGTGTAGAATAAAGTGAAAAATTGGTCCGCAATTGCTCTGCAGGAACTGAGAAGAAAGGAAAGGCAACGAAGTAGCGAGAGTAGAAGAGGTAGAGAAGAGTAGTCCAGAAAGGTACCCACGAAGAGTCAATATAGGTTGAGCCTGGTCCTGAGAAGAAATGTTAACGGCAGTCCCGTAGGATCAGTGAACTGCAGTCGGAATTAGAGTTTAGTACGTAGGTATGCTGTTACGCAAGTTCAGCATGGTATGATCATCCATACTGGGCGTGGTCCCGAAAAAGGTGTACCCTTAGCATGCAGTATGAATCGTGCATACCGTCTGGGACTGACGGTATCTATGAAAGAAAAAAAAAACATCCCACACTACACACATCATATTTAACACACCGGCGTCATGCACCCCGCATCAGTATATACACCATTCTCCCCACACCACACACATGAGGACACCAAACAGGAAGCTATAAGCTCAAAGCCTCAACTATTCGCTAAAATGTACAACGCGTGCATTAAGGAAGAGATGTTCCCCGTGGCGTGGAAAATACAGCGATTGGTTCTGCTCCCAAAACCAATGAAACCACCTGAAGAACCCTCATCGTACCGACCACTGTGTATGCTCGACACAATGGGTAAAGTGTACGAAATTATAATAAGAAACCGTTTGGAGTTAGCAATCCAGAAAGCTGGCGGACTATCAGAGAGACAATACGGCTTTATAAAAAAGATCCACGATTGACGCACTACGAGAAGTCGTTGATACTGCGAAATGTGCAGTAAGTGGCAAAAGATGGAAAGGTGGCACAAAAAAGTACTGCGCGCTGATTACCCTGGATGTCAAGAATGCATTCAACTCGGCAAAATGGGCACACATAATCAAAGCCCTGGATGAAATACGCGCCCCTGAATACCTCATAAACATTATATTGAGCTATTTTAAAAACAGAAGGCTGCTTTTTGATACAGACGAAGGTACCAAGAGTTACTCTATCTCGAGTGGAGTACCTCAAGGGTCAGTGTTAGGCCCACTATTATGGAACCTCATGTATGACGGGGTGCTAAAAAGACAGCAACCAACAGACGTGAAGCTAATAGCGTATGCGGACGATCTCATGGTGGTAGCAGTGGCCAAACAGTTAGCCGACCTAAGAAACAAATGCAATGAGTGCTTAAATGGTCTACGGCATTGGTTTTCTTCTATGAGTCTGGAACTGGCGGAGCAAAAAACTGAAGTTTTGCTCATAAGCACCAGGAAGGTAGAAGAACAAATAGAGGTCACCATAGGGGAGTGCGAGATAACCTCGCAGCCGCAGCTGAAGTATCTGGGAGTAATATTAGATTCTAAATTAAAATTTAAAGAACACCTGGAGTATTCCTCCAGTAAAGCAAACAAAATTTACAATGCTCTATCGAGAATGATGACCAATACAGGCTGTGTGCGTTCCAGCCGGCGATTCTTACTAGCGAAAGCAATGAGCTCCGTAATACTGTACGCAGCACCAGTATGGATACAGGCAATGGATATAAAAGCGTATGTTAAACAAATAATTGCCGTGCATAGGCTTTCTGCAATTCGAGTAATAAGTGCTTTCCGGACAATATCAACCGACGCTGCTGAAGTATTAGCCAGCATGCCGCCCATTGACATCCAGGGAGATGAACTCGAGCGTTTATATCATCTATCAGCGCCTAAAACAGTATCGGCAAAGACAGAGGAGAGGAACAAAAGCATTAAAATGTGGCAGGAGCGGTGGAATTCCTCATCTAAAGGGCGTTGGACCCACCGACTGATACCGGTCATCCACTCGTGGATAGACAGACGACATGGAGACCTAGACTTTTATCTGACTCAAATACTTAGTGGACATGGGTGCTTTAGAAGCTACCTTTTCAGATTCCACAATGACATTAGTCCGAACTGTCCGACATGTACGGAGCATATAGAAGACTCTGAGCATGTACTATTTTATTGCCCTCGATTTTCAAATACAAGGGAAAAACTAAAAACCAAACTCGGGATTTTCTTTCGAACACGTTAAAAGGTGAGTGCGGGCATTTTTAATTTTATATATATTATAATATTTATATGTTATATGTGTAAAAGTAATTAACTTTTTCAGTTTTTTTTTCAGTGTAATTGATTTGAATAAGCAATGGAGAGTTTTGAATTTCGGTTCAGATTCGTAAAAACCGAATGTCATCGATCAAGTGGGGCGAGTTTAAAACATTTGGTTTGCTTTCCGAATGGTTTCAAATGAAGCAATGTTTAAATGGTTCCAAATGGTTTATTTCTAAATAACAATGTTTAAAAATAGACATTTATAAATAATTACATTAGCGATTATTACTTACCGCAGTATGTCCTTCCACTTTCCTGGCTGATCGATGAATAAGCTCAAACACGATATGCAGTGGCATACATGCACAAAGGCACTAGCATTTACCGTGCACATCAGCACAGCTAGGATAGGAGAAAAACAAACTGCAGCTTACAAACAACAAGTATATAAGCCCAAATAACAAATTAGAGCTTGCGCCTACCTGCTTATGCTTATGCGAAGAAGGAGAAATAACAAATGCACAAACAAGTAGGCAGAATTACAGTTGGAATTATGTATATAATATGAAGTTCGCGACAATTTAAAGAGAAATGAAAATGAAACATTCAACTGTAAAATAAACATAGAAATTGAATATTACATATTTATATGTATATGGGCAAGGGTTGCCAACATCCCCACCCCCGTGAATCAACTTGATTCACCACCATCAATGTCCAGAACGGCTAGTTTTGAGACTGCTCGTTGTTTAACTCCTGTGGAAGTTCGTATGTCTGCTCGTCGTACTTCGCCATCAGTCCCAGGGTATACTTTCTCCACTCTACCGCGGCACCATTCTCGTCGTGGAATGTTAGGATCGCATATAAACACCAATTCTCCTTCTTTCAGTGGCTTCGTTCGACGGCACCATTTCACACGGCGAGTCAAGGTAGGTAGATATTCAGTAATCCACCTCTTCCAAAAATGATCCCTCAATTGACGAGCGATGCGCCACTGCTTCCGTAGCATACAAGTGTTTTCCAAGTCAGCGTCTGCTAGAGGAGTCTGGGGCGTGTTTTCTGCTCCCAGAATGAAATCGTTAGGAGTTAGAGGCTGTTCTTGGTCGGCAGTGATAGGCAAATGCGTCAGTGGGCGAGAGTTAACGACATTCTCAGCTTCAATCAGAAAACTAATCAGAGTATGCTCTCTTGGTGAAACTTCTTTTAAAGTGTGACGTAGAACTCGCTTAACGCACTGTACCATTCTCTCCCATGCGCCACCTTCCGAAGGGTTAAATGGGGAATTAAACACCCACTGGATATTTTTCTGTGATAATTCACTTTGTAAGCGACCGCAGTCGAACACTTCAGCGAAGCGTTTTGCTTCTCGGTCGGCGCCAACGAAATTCTTTCCATTGTCGGACCTAATTCTTACGGGCGCACCACGTCTATTCACAAAATTACGTAAGGCAATAATACAGGAATCAGTACTCAAATCGTGAGCCAGTTCTAGGTGTACAGCTCTCACTGTAAGGCACGTAAAGAGCGCAACCCATCTCTTCTCGGTGCTGCGTCGAACAGTCACAGTGACTGGGCCAAAGTAATCAAGGCCAGTGTAGCTAAACGGGCGTACGTAAGGAGTAAGTCTGTCCGACGGAAGCGGACCCATCCAAGGCGCTGACGGAGTAGCTTTATTCAAACGGCATACATTGCAACTGGCAATTACGTTGCGCAACACACTTCTTAGTCGTGGCACCCAATAATTGCGGCGGATGTCACCAATAGTAGCTTCTATGTTCTGGTGACACATGATGTTATGGTGATGTAACACCAATAATTTTGTAAAGGCATGATCAGGCGGTAAAATAATAGGACGTCGTGTGCTGATTGGAAGCCAGCTGGCGGCGTCGATGCGTCCCTGTACTCGAAGAAGACCTTCTTCGTCTATATATGGTGAGAGTTGCAACAGTGTACTGTCATGGGCAATGTCGTGGCCATTTTTAATGGACTGGAACTCTGCTCCATACACTTCGCGTTGCACTATGCGACATAAAAGGCGTTTGGCATCGTCTACTTCTTTGGCAGTTAAGCCATAACATTGATTTGGCTGTGTACGACGACGGCAGTGATCGACAAAGCGTAAGACCCAGGCAACGGTTCTTACCAACCTTTGAAAAGAAGAAAATCTATTAAATCTATAAGATTGCAACTCACGATGACTAAAGCGAATTTGGACCGAAGCTCTTCATCAGGTTCATCATTTCCAGAAACTGTTACGTCTTCAGAAGGCCAAGCCTGCTCGTCCTGGCGTAAGAACGGGGGCCCCCGTGACCAACGTGCTGTTAAATTAAAATTGGTGCAATCATTTGCTCGCGTGTCTTCATCGGCTACATTGTGCTTAGTGGGTATCCATCTCCAATTTGATATACTTGTTGAAGCCAATATCTCGGCTATCCTATGCTGAACAAAAGGCTTGTACCGACGATGTTCACTCTGTATCCATTTGATAACCGTTTTTGAGTCACTCCACAGGATACAATCTTTGATGTTTAGAGAATGTTCGTCGCGGATACACTGCATAAGGCGAGTGCTCAAAACCACTGAAGTTCGAGGCGTGGCACGGTATGGGTTTTCGTTGGAGCACATTTTGTCTTGGCACAAACGAATGCAACATCAAATTCACCAGATAAAGATTGAGATCGTATAGAAGCAACGGCGGCAAAGGCATTCTCACTAGCATCAACAAATATGTGGAGTTGAAGTACCTGAGGTGCGCAATTTCTGAAATAGTAACGAGGTATGGCATACTTGACAATCTCGGGTAGTTGTTTACGCCACTTCACCCAAGCAGCATTTACGTCGTTTGGCAATGGGTCGTTCCAGTGGATATCATGTTTCCAAAGCTCACGCATAAGCAACTTGGCTCCGATGACGAAATTGCTCAGAAACCCTAGAGGGTCAAATATCGACATGACGATACTTAAAAGTTCCCTTTTAGTAGGGCGTCTCTTCCCATTTATCACCGCTTCAGAAACGTTATGGAATTTCAGTTTGAAGCCGAAACAATCTGATGATGGCTGCCAAAACAAGCCTAGTACCTTCTCACCAACGAAACCTTCTTTCTTGCCAATCGATCGTGTAACATCAGTACCACCAAGCGCGGTTAACACCTTTGAAGAATTGGATGTGAAATTGCGAAGCTCGAACCCAGCATCCATATGAATCGCTCGGACCTGTTCTGACACGGAAATTGCTTCCACTTCCGAACTGAAGCTATCAACGAAGTCATCGACATAATGGTGGTCCAATATTGCTTTTACTGCGCGGGCCGTGGTTCCTTGCTTATTTTGGTGCTCCAGCGCGTTAACTTTTTTACATAATTTGCAGCACATGGTGAACAAGCAGCACCAAACGTCATCACGCACATTTTGCAAACATCCGGCGGTTGCGTAGCATCACCATCACGCCAGAGGAACCGCTGTGCACATCTGTCATCTTCTCGTATAAGGACTTGGTGGAACATCTCCTTAATGTCTCCACATACGGCAACTGCGCCCTCACGAAAACGAAATAATATCGACGGCAATGGGCGATATTCTTGTGGACCCTTCAAGAGCTGTGAGTTGAGGGAGATTCCACTTACCTCAGCAGCGGCGTGGAAAGCCATACGTAGTTTTCCGGGTTTGTTGGGATTAGCAACGGCAAAGTGTGGCAAATACCAAGTTGTAGGTGTAAACACAGCAGCTTCTGCTGGCTTCAGTTTTCGTGCGTACTTCTTTGTGACGTAGGAGTCCATGATGTTCTTGTATTCGGCGGCAAAATCTGCATCATGACTCAGCCTTCGCTCTACACTGACTAATCGTTTCAACGCCATATTGTAGCTATCGGGTAAATTAACTTTGTCACTTTTCCATATAAGACCCGTTTTAGAACGTCCATCTACGCGGCATGTGATAGATTTCAAGACATCTCTGGCACGGATGTCCTCCGCACTCTCTATCGGCGGTGCAGCCCTAACGCCAAAACTCTCAATTTCGAAGAAGTTAGATACCATATTGTCAAGTCTCTGATCAGCTCGACTATTCACGCATAAACACGATACTGTAGACGGTTGTGTAGAAGATGTTGGGCCGAATACAACCCAACCCAGCTCTGTATTAGCAATTAATGGTCCGTGCTCCTTTACTTTCACAGTCGTCGATGGTAATCCCAAATGGCAGTGGTCAAGACCAATTAATAGCTTGGGCCTGACTTGGGGGTAAGATTGTGCCGGAAGTTGGCTTACGTGTCTATACTCATGACCCAAATCGTCTCTGCTTAAAGTCTGTACAGGAAACTGTAGGTTCGACACAGCATACACGTTTCGGAGTTTGTGTTGTTTCTGCATACCGGCACCACTGATGAATAAGTCCACTACAAACGTTGATTCCTGCGCTGCACGTCCTCCGAACCACTGTACATTTAAAGATTGCTCACTTCCATGCATTCCCAAGTCTCGAGCAAGAGCACTGTCAATCATCGTGATGGATGAACCTTCGTCCAGCAGTGCGTATGTATCAACACGTCTGTGGTTTCCGTATACGGTAACCGGTAAAATACCGAAGAGGAGCTTGCTCTCAGTGGAACTGCAACTCAGAACTGCTGATCTTGCTTTCAGTGATGACTGCTGGTTGTTGAGTGAACGACTTGGTGATGTAGGTTTACGATTAGCTTGTATATTCGCAGAGGAGAAAGGCGGAGTTGGCTGTCCTGAAGAGTTGGAAACGTTCTCCGCGACTTCATGTAAGAGTTTATGATGCACTCTCCGGCAACCATCAATTAAACATAACCTGCGCCGATGGCAATTTCTTGTACAGTGGCCTAAATTGAGACAAGTAAAACACAAACGACGTCGTTTCACCTCTGCCCATCTTTTTGGCACTGAATACTCAGAAAAACGCGCACACTCTTGCTCTGTGTTGCTCCTGACAAATTGGACATCTCACTGATCGTTGTGGTTCAACTGTATGTAAAACCATGCGGCACTTCGAATCCTTGTAAGGGTCTTCACAAACAGTACAAATTATACTAGCTAATTTTGATAGCCAATCACTAAAATGTTTTACTGATGCATGTGGCTGCATAAGCGCTGCGAAGCTGGCCCATTCGACACGTTTGATCAAAGGCAATTTTGAGACAAGTTCGTCGAGTAATGTAGGATTTGACAAATGCTATTCACCACCATGAGCAGATTGTAAAAATACACAGATATTATTTTTTTTTATTTTTTTATTTTATAAATTATTTGTACAATACTTAATATTCTACAAATAAATATCTAGCAGCACTGGCAACAGAGGCCTTCGGCTGTCTGTTATGCTACATACATATGTGTGTTTAATGTAATATTAAAACAGAGGTGAAAGGATAGATTAGTACTTAGGAAGTAGGGTTAGTGAGTTAATTAGAGTAGCTATAAATCTTTATATTCGTCGAAGTAGATCTGTTTCCTTAAGAAAATTATAAATCATATTCACATTTTTAGCGGTGGGCTCATTCAAAAGCTGGAATGGATCGGACGAATTAAAAATCTCATGTCTAATTGTTGCAGTTATAGGGCAAGCGGTTAATATGTGTTCTAACGTTGCGTTTTCGTCGCAGAATGGGCAGTTACCATGAGGGGCACGTTGCAGTAAATAAGCGTGTGTAATTATCGTGTGTCCCAGACGTAAGCGGGTAAAGGGCCTGATGGCGCGTAAGGAGATGTCGGCAGTGTAGATCGGCTTAATTCTGAACGGGTTGATTTTAGAATAGTGATGAACATATCCATTCCAATTATCTTTTGCTGCTTTTTTCCTTAGGCGTGTAATCTCAGTTATAATGTCTTGTTTTGTGAAAAAACCGAAAGTTATGGTTGGTGTATTTGCTGCATTTTTCACAGCTGCGTCTGCTTTTTCATTACCGGATATCCCTGTGTGCCCCGGGATCCACATCAGTTTCAGCATGTTTGGATATTTCAAAAGATTGTTGCGTATGGCGACTATTTCATTTTGTGAATTTTCCGGCGATTCTATGGCTTCGATGCAAGATTTGCTATCGGTGCATACGATATACTTTCCCCTGGTGTAATTTACATAAGTAACTGCTTCTAATAAAGCGACGACTTCGGCCGTACATGAAGAACATATTGTGTGGAGAGTGCCGTGTCGAATCAAGTCACCATTTTCTTTTGTGACTGCGAATGTTGAGCTGTTTGCTGTTTTTGAGCCGTCGGTGAATATAAAGTTCCAACCGTAACTGGAGTATTTTGACTTCTCCGAAGCGAAGAGTTGCCTGCATTTTTCGCTTGAGGTCTTATCCTTCGGCAGTTGCAGGGTCTTAATAGCAAAGGAAGAATTTTTTATCATCCATTGTGGACGAGTTTCAGGTCCAAGAGAACATTTATAGGAAGGTAACTCAAGTTGCCTGGCGAAGTTAACGCATCGCGCGATGGCTGACAAGCACTTAAATTTCCGTTTCCTCGAGAGAGCATTGTGGACGTCTTTGGCGAGAATAGTGTTGGTCGTGAACAGAAGCTTTGGTAGTAAACGTCTGGTGCAGTCGATAGTCCTGTCTATTATAGTTGGCAGGCCAGTTTCAGCAAAGAGATTCTTTATTGGTGTTGTTGGAAATGCTCTAATGCTTCTGCGCATGGCCACATGGTAAGGGGAGGAGAGTATTTTCATTGTAGAAACCGGGCAGTTGCCGAAGATAGGTAGAGCGTAGTCGATCTTGAAAATTAGAGCTTACGCCTACCTGCTTATGCTTATGCGAAGAAGGGGAAATGACAAATGCACAAACAAGTAGGCAGAATTGCAGTTGGTATAATATGTATAATATGAAGTTCGCCACAATTTAAAGAGAAATGAAAATGAAACATTCAACTGTAAAATAAACATAGAAATTGAATATTACACATTTATATGTATATGGGCAAGGGTTGCCAACACCGAATATTATTATTATCAGCGTTTTTTTACTTACAGTTTAAATATTTTATTATGAAAATACTACTGTGCCCAAAAAATAAGGTGACATTGCATTTATTTTGAAAATTCTTTATTTATTCTTCCAAATCAATTTCATCCCCTTCAAAGTAATCCCCTCCCGATGCAATGCACTTATGCCAACGGACTTTCCAATCTTCGAAACACTGGTTGTAGTCACATTCCGGGACACTTTCAGTTCCGTCTTCGCTGCGGCTTGAATCTCCTCTATCGTATAAAAACGGTGTCCCCGGAGCAGTCTTCTGAGCTTAGTGAACAGTCAGAAGTTGCACGGCGCCAGATCAGGTGAATACGGTGGTTGCGGAACGATATGGGTTGAGTTTTTGGCGAAATGATCACGAATTACGAGTGCAGTATGGGATGGTGCACTATCGTGGTGTAAAAACCAAGAATTGTCTTTCCACAATTCCGGTGGATAGCGTTACACAAACGACGCATAACGTTCAAATAATAATCCTTGTTGACTGTTTGACCGGTTGGAAGGAATTTGTAATGCACAACACCACAATAATCGAAGAAAACAGCGAACATGGCCTTAATTTTTGATGACTTTGGCGCGATTTTTTGGGCTCGGCTCTCTTTTGGCACAATATTCGCTCGATTGATCGGTTGTTTCGGGGTCCTACGCATAGATCCAAGTCTCATCATCAGTTATGATGCGTTTCATAATACCCTGGTAGTCGGAAAGCATCGTTTCACACACTTCAACGCGACGCCTTTTTCCAAAAAATTCAATATTTTTGGTACCAGTCGAGATTTGGAACGCTTGAGGCCCAAAACATCCTTCAAAATGGTATTGGCTGAGCCTTTCGATATGCCAACTTCATCAGCAAGGTCTCTAATTGTTAATCGACGGTTTTTCAACACCAAATCTTTGATTTGTTGAACGTGAGCTTTCTCGGTTGAGGTTGATGGTCGCCCTGGACGCTCTTCGTCTTCGACACGTTCACGGCCGGCTTGGAACTCACTATACCACTTGTAAACATTTTTTTTAGACATAGCCTCATCACCAAAGGCTGACTGCACCATCCTCAACGTATCCGCAGCAGAAAATTGATTCCGTAAACAAAATTTAATGCAAATTCTTTGCTCAAGAAATTTCGACATCGCAAAAAACGAAAAACTTACTTTTAGCAGCTCACAAAACGACACGTATCTCAAACAATAATGAATATTTTGACATGAAATTTGACATAAATGTGACTGACAGTACGACGGAGCGACTGGTCAGTTGTCTCCGAGCACCTGGAGAGTCAGAACAAACATTTTCGAACGACGTGTTTTTGTGAGTGGTGCAGGCTCGGTAAATCGGCCACGTAGACGTTTGATATGACTAAGCATGCTTACCCAGATGTCGCTTTAGCAAAAAGTGGCACGTTTCGGTGGCACCACGTCTTTTTGGAGGCCCGGGAAGAGGTCACCGATGAAGACTGAAAGAATGAACAAATCCAAAGTGGACACGCTGCTCATTGTCTTTTTTGACATCAAAGGCATCCTCCACCATGAATTTGTGCCTCCTGGACAAACCGTCAACACCAAGATCTACGTAAAAGTCCTCAATAGACTCAAACGAAGGGTCAATCGGGTCCGGCAAGACATTTCAGCCGATTCGAAGTTGCGCCAAGACAACGACCCGGTTCACACCACCTTTCTTGTGAACAGCTACCTAACCAAGGCCGACATCCTAACACTTTCGCAGCCGCGCTACAGCTCAGATATGACGCCCGGATTTTTTTACATTATTTTTACGCTGTATGTTTTGTGCAATTGGGAACTTATTAAGAAGATCAATTCGCTTTTTTATACGCAATCTTGCTTATTTTTGTTTACCAAAGAACAAGGAGTATTGCCAAATAATTTCCAATGTGGACTTTAGAATATGTGTGTGCACAATTTTTGTTTAACAGTGATTTGTTTTTTGTTTTGTACTTATGTATGAATGTTCATATTGATGATGTTAGCATTGCGAAAATAGCGCAAAAATGAAATGAGGGATGTGCAGGTATGTTCTTTATGCACTTATGTACCCTGCCAACCATGAACGGTTAAAAAACCAGTGAAACAGTAGGTAGTAGAGTGGTAAAAATGTGGGCAGATTGCCATAGGCCGCGTGAAGATTCTACCCACTTTTCCCCTCACACGTACGTATACATGTGATCATACATCTCTGTTGCGCTCATTCAGCAGTGTCATATAAAAAAGTATATCGTCCTGCTCTAATATCCCCAATCGACGGCTGATGCAGGGTTACATTTTTTGATTCCTACTTTTAAAATTTCAAAACAAAACTTTTTAATTTTTAAAATTTTATTTTATTTTATTTCTTACATATTTACATAAAATTTATTTTAATTTATATAAATAAAAATATATTTATTTAAAAAAATAATTAATATCTGAAAAAGATTTATTAAAGAAAAACATTATTGATACCTGAACATAAAAGTCTGGCTAAATGAGTCTCAGACCCCCTCACTATATTACACTTCCACACCACACACATTACATTCACCACATCATCATTCCACACCACATCTTCATTTCACACCACATCACACGCACACAATACCAACATCACGAATTTAACACACATGAGGACACCACACAAAAAAGAACAAAAGGGACCGACGGACAACGCACTAGTCACTCTTTGGTTTTCGATACGACACACCGCAGACGTGCTCCGTGCTCCAGCCTTTAATTTCGTTTTTCGTTCCGAAGTTTTTTTTAATACAAGGTGAGTGCCGGGAAGACTAATAGAATAAACATGATCCTTCGAAGCCGTACCGGCCGGCACCTGTGATTAACAAAGAATAATAACAGTGAAAAAAAAATTAATAATAAAAATATAATAAGAATTAAATGAAATCAAGTCTTTAAATTTTACTAAAGAAATACACAAAAGAAAAAGAAGAAAACGTGAGGTCTGGTGCATCAACAAAAAAAATAAAAAAAGGTGAAGTGTCTACTGTCCAGAATTAATATAACTCAATATAAAAATAAAATAATTACATAAAGTGTTGCGAAAAAAAAACAAAGGGCGAAGTGTTAACTGTGCGAAAAAAGTTGAGTGACTTAACCAACGAACACAAAAAGTAAAAGTGTCTGAAAGTGTTTAAAATGAACATGGACATAAGTGCGGTGTAGTGAGTCCAAAACCACACAAAAAAATCAACAAAAGAGTGAAGAGAGAAGAGTGGGAAGAGGACAGAGTGGAGTGTGACATTAGAAAATTATTATTAACACATACACACATACGACAAGTGCAGTGACGCCAAAAAGAAAAAAAATAAGCAAACGGGCGAGTTAGAAACATTTAAAAGAAATAAATAAAACGGGCTCGAAACTAAAACTATATAAAATAAAAACAACAATTTAAAACGGGAGCAACGCAACACAGCTGGACAACGCAGAGACCTGCATACACCAACGAGGGACAATTGCACACGAAAAAAAAGAAAAAACGACAAAAAGGAGGAGCGGACCGTCACGAATAAAGGAGGCCACTGACCCCAAAAACGAAAAGAAAAAGTAGATACACCGCTACTTGTCCCCACACAAATAAGCACACAAAAAATACCCCTTGAAGTGAGTCAAAGTAAGTGCATCGTTTTCATTTTTTATTACAATGTATGTATGTTTGTACTGGTTTAAACCAAAAAACCCGTTTTAACAGTTCAAAAAACCGGGTACCAGCGCGTTAACAAAACGAAAAAAAAACAAATAATATCGGTACTCTTATTTTGCAACACCTTAACGGAGAAAGCGGAAAAGAACCGATATTCAATGGAGGATTGACTCATTTAAACATCCTGGGCCCCCTAGGCGAATATTTTGCCTAGTATTCCAAACATATGTTGTTGCACGTATTTCGCCGTACTGCTGATGGAGTAGCATGGATTTGACAACAAAAGTATTTAATAATGGCGTTGTAATATTTTCACATTTATTCGTGTATGTGGAAAACAGCTTTTGGTTTAAAATATATTACATGTAAATATTTGAATATAAATTTTAAAATGCAAATAGATGCTTAAGAGAAGCAACTTTATTTTGCGGGTTATTTATTATTTGGCTTTTCTGTGTTATTAGCAATTGTTGTAATTTGTTATGATATTTAATTTATGATCGGCTTATGAAGGATAGTAACTCCACGCCTGGCCCGATATATTGACAGAATGGGCACTCCTTAGCCCTGGAGTTAGGACTGTGACAATAGAGGGATCTTGCGAGAGAGTGGCCGGTAATTGCGAACGGCTTCATTTCGAATTATAATTTTTAGGTGGGATGTTCAAGTTGTTCAGCAGATTCTCACCACCTACCCTTATGAGGAGAGCTTATGTACATATGTGCGATAAGAGCTACCTTTGCTTTTGGTAAGTCTAGGTGCGTCACACTATCGCATTGGGCATATGGTGCTCGTTGAACCTTAATTTTGTTTAAGATTTTATTTATTTTGAAAATTTACGAAAAGTGTCGATTCATCGACTTTTTGATGCAACTGTGTTATATTTTATGGTTTTATGTATGCCTTAATTTGGCGTTTAGTAGCCCGCCACCGCTCTAGGATCTGTTCAGATTATTTTTTTTTTTCATTATTGGCGAAAGCCATCCTGCGGGGCCGAAAAGTTGTATATGCTTTTAACAATTTGGATTGTCAGAGGTAACTCTGACTTTGCTTTTTACACCTTTATGTGGGGTATTGCAAAATTGTGGCTCTAGTGGTTGTCGTACGACGTACCGGCCATTATTTGATCGAGTAGTTGTGGCTTTAGAAAAGTCCTCACAATACTGATCTTCCTTAGTTTTGTTTAATATTTGGGGAAGTTTCCCTATATCTTGAAATTTCCTTAATTGTGAATTGAGGCATTTATTTGATTTTTTCTCAACTTGAGTTGATCTGGTGGTAACTAGTTCTGTAACTAGTCCACTTTGTGTTTCGCTGTGTAGCGTTTGAACTTATTGTGCCTTTGAGCAACATGGTGTCTTTTGGCAATTTTCGGGATTTGCCTTAGCAATTATACCCATGGTTCTTTGTGAATAAGCGCTTCTTTGGGGAGAGATGGAATATCTGCTGTAATGAAGCATTGAATTGTGTCTTTTGTGACAATATAAGCAATTATATTTGCTTTTGCAATTTTTAAGATTGTGTGTATAGGACAAGCAGTTTGTACAGAGTCTTCTTGATCTGACAAAGTTGTTCCTTTCGTTAATATTTAATTTTTTAAACTTATCGCAAGTTTTAAGCTTATGCCCTCTTGTGCATAGTTCGCATGACGTGTGTTTTTTCTGTTCGGATATGAACGAGTGCGTTTTGTGAAAGCTTTTGTTTAAATTTTTGTTGCTTCTGGCTTGGGGTCTATTGAAGCTTCTATTTTGGTCGTGTTTAATGATCTTAGTTTTGATTATTTTTTCTTCTAACCTTTCCGCAATTTCATATTGGATGGTGAGAAAATCTTTCATTTGTTGCCACGTTGGGCACTTTTTCGTGATGAGAGCGATTGCTCCCATAGAAGTAACGACTTTTCTGGTAATGCGGCGGTGCAAATGTTTACCAGAATTGGGTCCCAGCTGTCTGTGGGAATATTTAGTGTCGATAGAATCGACAAACAATTTGAAACAGTGGATTCTAGTTTGATAAATTCTACACTTGTTTCTTTCTTAATTTTTGACAAGTTCATTAGTGTCGTTACTTGCTTATCGACCAGTATTCTGTTGTTTTCATATCTAGCTTTTAGAGCTTCCCAAGCCAAATTGAAATTGTCGTCATTTAATGCGAACTGTTTGACTATTTCGCCTGCTTGACCTTTAGTTTTGTATCTGAGGTGATACAATTTTTGCGCATGTGATAATTGAGGATGGTTTATGTACACGGCCGTGAACATGTTCCGGAAGGACGGCCATTCTTCATAACCTGCATAGAATGTTTCTGTGTCACATGCGGGCACCTCGAGGTGGATGCCTGAACTTGCCTGATGACTGCATATTTGTGGCAGCTCTACTCTACTGTGGAGAGTAGGTGCAATTGCTTTAATGAACTTTAGTTGATCGGAGATCATAGCTTTTGTTTCTTCGTACTGGTCTAAGCAGTTTTCGTAAATATCGTAAGCCGATGATTTAAAATTTTGTGGTAGATCTGAATTGTTAGAATCTACTATGGCGTCATGAGCCGCTTGGAGGCGAGTCCAAAAATTGTTGAGATTTATAATTTTGATTTCTAGCAACGATTCCGAGTTTTCGTGAATCGGTGAAGAGGCAAATCTAGTGCAGTATCTTGTTAAACTGTCACTTTCTGAAATAAATCTAGCAACCTGTTTTTAGCGTGTAGCTCCAGGTGTACTTTGATTTTTGTTATTGTTCATTATTTTAGTTGTATGTATAAATATTTTTCAGTGTGAACTGAATACTTTTTTTTTTTTTTTAAAGTATATAAACGTGTTTTTTTTTATTAATACCGCACCTTTTACTTTTTACGTCCTGATGTTAGTATTTAGGTACACCCTAATACTTGGACTTGTTTGTATGTATGTATGTGCTTATGTTTTATGCAATTGAGAGCTCGCTGAAGAGATCAAAAGTAAATTTTTTTTTTTATTTTGTTTTTATATGTACATATACATATGTATGTATGTTCATATGCACTTTTGCGTAGTATCTATTAGGACTATTTGAGGGTTATTTTTTTGAAGTGCGGCCGAAGGCCGCTAACGCAAAAAGGATTTCAACGCAAAAGAACTGAGCACACCCAGGTGTTGGTCCGGCGAGGGTTATTTTTTTGAAGCGCGGCCGAAGGCCGCCAACGCAAAAAGGAGTTCAACGCAAAAGAACTGAGCACGCCCAGGTGTTGGTCTGACCAGGGTAATTTTTTTAATGCGCGACCGAAGGCCGCCATCCCGAAAAGGAGTTCAACGCGAAATGAAGAATTCTATGCGAAAAACGAATGTCTTATTTATTTCTTGTCATTTGGGTATTATTTGTTTTCTTTATTTCTTTTGGTTCTTCTGTAAAATAAATATGTACGTAATGTAACCCTGATTATTAGATAGAATGCAACCTTTTTGTTATTGTGTGAACAAAAATAATTGATCAAGAGTTAAATATTGAATAAAAATTATGTTTGCACTATTTAATATAAAATAAATGGTTAGAAAAGAATTAGTGGATTATTAGTGGATATAAAAGTTACAAATGTTAGTGTAAAATTAATTATAAATCGGAGGAACAGGCGTTTTAATTAGTTGAATTTTTGAACTTTAAATTCAAATATCTCAAAAACCATAAGTCAGCGGCAACTTTATATATATTTTTTTGATCTGGAATATCTCCTCTATCCGTACATACCTATTTTAACCCCGAAATCATGGGATGCTATTCTAAAATTTACCCGTAACTATTTTCATAAAAGGTAAAAGGTACTTAACAGAAACAATAAATTTAGTGATTTAATTCATTTATTTATAAGTTATTCAGATGATATTTCCAAAAAATTATTTGTTAGATTAAAGTAAGATTCTTAGCTATATTGACTAAATATTCTTCAGGAACATAGTTTTCCCTTTCCATTAATACTGCCTTAATGCAACTCTCCCTTTTTTCCAGGTGTCGCCGTTTAGTTTGTTTTTCACCAGTGAGTATCTTTTGAATTTTGGTTTCTACCAAAACTTGTTCTTTAATCAAATTTGATATTAGATTGAATATATTTCCATGGTATTGCCCAACTAAGCACGAAAGACGCCGATGCCATGACTCAACATTATTTTGCGTTCTCGGAAGGTTATATGTATATCACGTTTTCAAATACTGACCAATAATTTGGAGCATATACTGGGGATTTAAGCTTTTTATTTTTTTAAGGGTTTCCCAAATATATAAGGTTCTTCAAAAAATTTAGCAATTTTCATAAAATCCTTATTACCACTTTTCAATGCTTCATAGTAAGATGGTATTTCATCAGCAGGTACGAAAGCAAGAGCCTTTAGTTGCCTAATTTTAAAAGAGAACTCTTCATTTCTTCCATATTTCTTTTGAAGCCCTTCTTTTTGTATACGCCTCCAAATAATTTGGCCTAAATGGTATTTAACGTCTGGGAAAAAGTTTTTAAAGGATTCGACGATAGCTTTTTCAAAATCAGTTCAATTTATTTTTAAATTTAAGGAATGTTATTATTACATGAGAAATTCATCAATTCATACAAAAATTCGTCATAGCATTTTTCACTTTTCTCTGTCATGATGCAATAAACAAGTGGTACAATTTCACTGCATGTGTTTGTACCTATGAGACCATGGATTGTAAACAATTGCCTCATGAAGGATGGAACAACTTTGAATGTGCCGTCCATTATCCATATGCTACTTTTTGCAAGTAAGCGGACGTTCTCTACAGTTGCCAACAAAACTATACATTGATTTCCGAACTTTTTTAGTGAAACTAGAAATTGTTTCCCGTCGACTTTCTGCAAATGATACGGAATTTCCAAATCTTTTACACATTTTGGTTGTTTCAACTGTTGCTTCTGTCTTGCCCTATTGATTTTTTGGTTTTGGGCGGACGGTGTGGGTAAATATTTCCGAGAACTTTTGTTACATCGAGCCGTAGCTCTTGCAATAATTTGGCACGGTTTTTCTAAAAAATTAGTTGCATCATCCTTTGTGATGTATTTGTCTTTGTCTTTAAGACATCGGCCTGGTATGCCATTGGATCATGGCTATGCTCCGTTGCACTTTTTATTAGTTCGTGAAACCCATTATCTTTTAAAATTGTTGTCACCCGTCCTTAGCATAAAAATGATATTTTTTATCGGAAATCCTATATACGCGGTTATCACGTTTTTATCAATATTATACAGATAACCATTAAGAGAAAGTTTGGTACCACCTTTGTTTGAAATAAGAGTATCCGTGAAAATTATATTGTATATATCCGTTTATTCAATATCAAAATGAACTGCCAATTTTCAAATATATTTTCTAAAATGACCGATGTCTTGTCAAAATTACAAAGGCTTTTTTCAAAGGCATCCGGATAAAATTATTTTCAAACTCGGTAAAAAATGTAAATTTCGCACTTCAAATTACTTTTAAATATTTAAAGTAGGCTAGAATTTTGAATTGTAAAAACATGTGTATACATTTTATGTGCTGAACACATAGAGAGCGACATACTTCAAACGACGCCTGTCAAATATTTAATTACACAAGTTCTTATGGATACAGTTACATATGTAGTCGTACAGCTGTCTAAATAACTGTGTCCTTAAAAACGTGTGTTTTTTAATATTTGATAGAGGTCGCTTGAAGTTTGTCACTTTCTATGTGTTCAGCACATGACTCATGAGTCTGCAGAGTTTCCTTTGTTATAATGGTATAAAATTTTAATTAAATGTTAAAATTTTATAATTATGTTTATTTTAATGGAATAATATTAGTAAACAGCAAAAACAAGCAAGCTTCTGTTTCTTCCATAGCACAGAGAGAGAATTCTATGGATTAAGGGTTATGATCCTGAGCGTGTTCGAATGTACAACAGCACCTTTCATAAAATAAAGTTCTTTTTAATTACTCAATTGTTATCCAAAATGTCTCTATCGATTAGTAATGTTTCTTCTTTGGGATATTGTACAAACATTTCTTCTGTCCGTATTTCGAATTGTCGGCTTTTTGATATGTCGGTGTTATGAGTTGTCGGTGTTTTAATTTGTCGGCGTTTTGATTTGTCGGTGTTTTGATTTGTCGGTATTTTAACTATCGGGATTCTAAATTTCGAGATTTTGATTATCTGCATTACGTTATACACCCTATTTTTTATACAGAAGTATAAGTGTATTTAAATTTATATGTTTCAAAATAAAGTATACTATAACCAAAGCCAGAATAATAATTGCAAGTATTATGTTAAGTAGAGTATTTGTTTCTGATATCAATTTTATCACGTCTTTATGTTTTAACATCTTAATTTAAATTAGGTTTAGTTTGTATCTACCACAATGGTGTTAAGGCAATTTCTGGTTTTAAATAATTTTCGCTTAAAACGAAGTTTTCAATTTCTGCTTTACATTGTGTTACTTTTACAATATTGTTTCCAATTATCTTAATGTCGTTATTTAAGTTTTGACAATCTTGTGATAGTGGTTTCATTTAAGTTCCACGTATTAATAACATTCGGTTCAATAAATTTCATAATTTCGGATGTGTGAACCGGTATAAAATTACAGTCGCTATTTATTTTTTTACTTTCTTGGTTATAAACTTCATTGTCCTTTTGAAACTATGATTATGTGGCCTTTGTGGCCTATCGCGACCAATTAATGAATTATTTGAATTGTGTTGATTTATTCGTAATGAATGGGGATATGTGATATTATTTGCAGTTCATTACTTTTATGATTAATCCCGGTGGATGTTTTTATTAGTAGAATGTTTTGGCTGTTAACGTTGTTTATCGTAATTTAGTAATTTTGGGTTAAACAGTCCCAGTCGCGAAAGCTGCATGCCCATCTCCAAGTCTTCAATATCTTATACATATATAAAATTGAATCGCAAAACGTGTTACTAAGCGCATAACTCAACAACGCCTGGACCAATTTGGCCAATTATTTTTTCTAGGTGTTCGCTGAGGTTCACAGATGGTTTATACGGCGAGAAAAATTCGAAAAATTGCCGAAAACCTCTAAAAACAGCCCTTTTCTTTTTCCCCATATAAACGAATAAATGTTAGTTTGTTAGTAACGCTAATGCTCGAGAACTGCTGAACCAATCTTGAGGAAATTTTCAGAGGTTGTTCGCTGTGGATTGGAGAAGGTTTAGAAATAACAAAAGCCGTATGCTTTTCGTGAGGAAAAGTCAGAAAATTGGACAATTCCAAAAAATAACTTTTTTTCAAATACAATTTCAATGTTGAGTATTGCTATTTGGTGAAATCGATCAAATACGTTTGCAAGGACGTCACCAAAGAAAGCAACATGGCGGTTATTGGCCTTGAGCTATATAGTCTATAAATGAACTTTGCTTTGTAGGATATTTACTTTTGCAATTCATGAACCTTTTCCAACTGTTGTGCAACTCGCAGTTCATTTGGAGAAGGCCAAAGTGTGCATTTCAACCCAGAGAATGCAGTAGATCCAACGAAAACACCGCCAACAACAAAATTGACATTGACGAGTATTTTCTCATGGAATCCATCGTCGAAGAAATGTTTACACAGAAAACAAGGCCAACCAGTAGATGGACATTCAGGTGTGTTCTCAACTAATGCGTTAGGATTAATTTACATAATCCTCCCGAAAAACGACGATTGTTTCTACCTTCGGTTGTTATTGATTAATGTACGCGGTTCAACTTCATTTGAGTCATTGCGTAGCATTAGCTACTTCGCATGCCATGCCATCAACATCAGCCTTCAAATCTGCGTCAATTATGGGATACGAATAAGAATTACATTGCCGAAGACATTTTACATCGTATTCGATAAGAATTGGAAATGGGTAGATTCCGATCGCTTTGACAATGAAGACGAAGCCGTGAATTAACCAGCGAAATTTCTAAATTCTTTGGAAAGGCTTGGTATGCCGCCGCATCATTTGCGTCTCAAAGTTGGATCTGTCATTATTATGTTTCGCAATCTTCATGCGCCGAAACTGTGTAATGAAACCCGACTGAATGTGACGTAGCTATCAAATGCAAGGAGGCAGAATGCTTAATTCTACGAATTCCTTTGAGTTCTAACGATTTGCCATTTCAGTTCAAAAGTATTCCGTTTCCAGTGGAAATTGCATTTGAGATGACAATCAACAGGACACAAGGACAGTCGCATAGTGTGTGGCATAAATTGGCACGGGAACAGAAACCAAAATGTGTTGTTTATCAAGCTGCGTTACATTGAAAAAAAAAAACAATTAAATGATAAATTCAACTTTTTATCATTTCAAAACACATAATTTCACGCAGGACAACGGCTGCGGGGCCAGCTAGTATTCAATAAATAGCATGAGTTCGTAAACGAGTGTATCAACAATGTTACCGTTATTTTCAAAATGTGCAATTCTCTATAGTCTATCATTAACGAATTTTATTACGTCGTTAAAGTTTATTACGTAATTGAGTTTTCAGCGACCTCGTTTAATTTCTCCGATTTTATTACTCGATCAGATTCGTCAAGTCTACCGAAAATATATTTGAAAGCGGAGCTTCCAATGATAAGAAGGCCTCTTTCTTGTCTTTGTTCCCTATGCAAAGTTATTCCATTTAATTCTTTTATTATTATAGTTTATTGTATATTAGAGGTGAGTCTGTATTGTTGTATCAGTGATTTCTGTTTGGTTAGTTGATGGTATTTGAACTGATTTGCTTGAAAAAAGGATATAACCGTGATCGGTATCGATGTGGTTGATTTGAATTTATTGTTAATAGAAATAGTATCGTCAATGTTCGCCAGGAAACTGTGGAAATGGTACTTTTTTCGTTTTTAAACCGTATTTTGTTATAGTTAGTTATTCTATTTCGGTTAGTTATTTTGTAATGGTCCGGGTCTGCTTGTTTACATTTTTATTTTCTTTAAATGGATTTTCTAATTTTTCTTTCTGAAGTGGACCCTTTCTGTATCTAGTGTCAATATTGTATTCTTCTCGGTCATCATTTAATTTGTTTATTTTTTGTTCTTTAATTTTTTTCGTGTCTAGTGCTGGTTGTCCGGCATACAACAATGCTCTGGCCTATCGTAATCTTAAAAAAAATCATGCACGTAAAATTGTTCGGGTGTTCTAAATATGTTGTTACTGGGTATGGTAACGGAATTTTTAAGTACCATGGAGCCGTTTGATGTAAAAAACTTCGCATTCTTTATTTTGGATTGGAAGAGAGAAAACATTCTTTTGTATAATATTAATTGTGGATCCTGTGGAAGACACGTCTCCTGTGTTCTGTGCAGCACAAGGAAGGTTCGACGTCGAGAAGCTGCAATTACAACAGACAGCTGAACGGTTTTTTACTCGACTTGCACTCCTGCTCTCTGAGAGCACTCGTCAACAACTCGGTATAAGGGAACTGTGGGAAGACATTTCACGTATAGCTGCCACCGAAACCATTAGTTTTCGGAAAATGCAAAAAACAGCTGTTACGACGGGCAGTGCCGTGTCGCAGCGAAGAGAAACAAGATTGCTTACTCCGAAACTTTACGATCGACCACAACAGAATTACAAGTACCACGACCACGTACAGGATTGGATAGATACCGAGAGTTGAAGAGGGAAGCGACACGCATTTACAGAAAGGAAAAGAGAGAGGCCGAAATACGTGAGTATGAAAAGCTTGACGAGCTGGCCGACAGGGGTAATGCTAGAAAATTCTACGAAAAGACTCGGCGACAAACAGATGGTTTCAAGGCCGCATACTCTTGTAGAACTCAAAGAGATGATCTATTAACCCAGAGGTGGGCATACTAGCCCTCAATGGCATTTTGCACCGCTCGTGCACATTTTGAGGGCTACATGAGGGTGAAATGATCCCCTGCTGCTTTCAAAATGCATTCTTTAATGAAATCTCCATCGAAAAATTAATGGTTACTTAAAACCATTTTAAGTGCAATCGCATAACTAACATGGATTGCACCGTTACTATCAACAGATCAACAACTTAATAACTCACAAACTTCTGCTTTAATGTTGTCATAAGTTCATAAAAAATCGGTAAGGGAATAACCTGAATACGGATCATATTCTTCGTGTTGCGCTTCATAATGCCTTTGAATATTTTACTTGTATTTCATCATCTGAACATGTTTTTTACATAGCAGACATTGTATGCTGCCAGAGCTGTCCTGAGATAAATACCTGAATTCAAGCCAAACTGAAAAATATCACAAATCATTTTGCTTAATGTTTAACTCATCCACCCACTTTAGCTGGAAAAACTGGCACACACTAATAAAATACAGAAATATACCACATCCGATAACACAATACTCATACATTACCTCACAACACAACACCAACACAACGCACCACACTTCTACATCAACCCATTCAACATAAAGGATGGTCCCCTGAGTAGGTTCATCACATCGTCCTACACAATTCGCACGTCAACACAACTCGCACGCGAATTTGTGAGCAGTATAGTGACACACAAAATCGGAGAAAGTAGAAAACCCATCGAGAAGAGTTATAATAGGAAAATCATCTAAAGTCACTGTTGGTAGAGATGATAATACCCCAAAAAGAATGCGAAAGGCATCAGGCTTTTTACCATCCACAAAAAGGCAAAAAACGTAGCTGAAAAGAAGCAATTATCGTATAGTGGAGCAGCAAAAACAACCCAAAAGGATACTACCACTCTTCAAAACGCAAATGAAAGATGGGTAGACGTGTTTAAAAAGAGGAAATCGATGGAAAAGAAAATTAAAACAAACGAAGAAAGAAGGGGCGTCATGTGCAGATATTTTGCGAAAAAGAAAAAGTGACAACGGGTTTGAAGAGCTGGGTTCGAACGTAACCTATGTTCGGAAAACACTCAAAGGAGACCTGCTTTTAGAACTGAAAAATGGAGAAGACACGAAAGCCGAATCTTTCCACAGCGCCTTGGAAGGAGTGATTGGAGAAATGCCTATGATACAGCCTAAACCCCAAGAAGAAATCTGCTCAGCATTAAAAAGGGAGTGTGGAATTCAAAATCTAGAGACAAAAAATGTCAAACGTCTGAGAAAAACGTGTAGTGGCACACAAATAGTACTGTATGCATGCGCGCTCAAGATGCTAAGGCCGTACTCAAATTGGGAAAAATAAAGATTGGGTGGTCGATCTGTCGCCTTCGAGAATACTTACCTATTCCCAGGTGTTATAAGTGTTTCCATCTGGGTCACATGGCTCGTAAATGCTGCAGTTTGACAGTCAGATCTTCCCTATGCACGCGTTGTGGAACCGCAGGACACTTAGCAAAGTGCACAACGTTTCGAGACAAATCTGGCAAGGCAGCAACATGGTCCTGTAAAGGGCAACCTTTTAAGATCTACTCCAGAGAGAAACATAATTGTTTCACATGGGCGAATATTCAGGGGATTTATTTTGTAAGTTGCTATGCTCGTCCCAGCGCAGCAATCACAGAATTCGAAGATTTTCTCTTAAGCCTGTCTTTAGAAACCAGAGGCAAAACACCTATTATAATAACGGGTGATTGTAATGCTTGGTCAAGTGCATGGGGCACAGATGTACAAACCACGACGGGCGGCTAATTCATGAATATCTGAGTCAAATGCACTTAACAATAATGAACACCGGAACTCGAAACACTTACAAAAAAGGCAATAAAGGATCCATAATTGACATTATAATATGTTTGCAAACGATTCGCTGAGCAGGCAAATTAAGTGGGCGGTGTCTGACATATACACAAACAGTGATCATATGGCAATTATAGCACAAATTTCGTACTCCCAAGTACGAAGAAAACAAAGAAAACCTCCCGAAAGCAAAGTTGGCAGCAACAACAGTTCGAACCAGACCTGCTTGAGCTGGTCTTGAGTGCATCAAAGTCATCAGGTGATGGCGCTGCCTACTTGGTATCGGCAGTGCGAAAAGAACTGGTCGCAGCATGCGATGCTCCAATGCGTAGAAAGTCACAACCGGGGCAAAACGAACGAAAATCGCCTTAGGGAAGAATTTAAAAGCCACAAGAAGCTCCTGAAGTCGTCAATTACCCGAAGCAAAAAATCATGTTTAGAGAAGCTGTGTGAGGAAGCAAACATTGACCTTTGGGGTACTGCTTACAAAATCGAGATTTAAAAAAAAACATCAGCAACATAAAGATGCCTCTTTTACGGGAAAGGTCGTCGAAACATTGTTCCCGAAACGCGACCCGATTTCATATGCCAAGCGACGAAACGAAGCTGCAGAGTCACCGCCGTTAGTCACGGAAGACGAACTGTTGGCAATAGCAAAGAAAATCAAAAAAATCGAAGTGGCTGGATTGGATGGCATACCAAACAGAGCTCTGAAGGAAGCCATAAGCTCAAAACGTCGAGTATTCGCTAAAATGTACAACGCTTGTATAAAGGAAAAAGTATTGCCCGACTCTTGGAAAGTACAGCGTTTGGTTCTGCTCCCAAAACCAAAGAAACCACCTGAAGAACCTTCATCGTACCGACCACTGTGTATGCTCGACACAATGGGTAAAGTGTACAAAATATAATAAGAAACCGTTTGGAGTTAAGAATTCAGAAAGTCGGCGGATTATCAGAGAGACAATACGGCTTTATAAAAAAGGAGATACACTATTGACGCACTACGAGAAGTCGTCGATACGGCGAAATGTGCAGTAAGTGGCAAAAGATGGATAGGTGGCACAAAAAAGTACTTCGCGCTGATTACTCTGGATGTCAAGAATGCGTTCAACTCGGCAAAATGGGGAGACATATTTAAAGCCCTGGATGAAATACGGGCCCATGAACACCTTATAAATATAATAACGCGTTATTTTAAAAACAGAAGGCTGATTTCTGATACGGACGAAGGCACCAAGAGCTACTCTATCTCGAGTAGTGTACCCCAAGACTCTGTGTTGAGCCCACTATTATGGAACCTTATGTACGACGGGGTGCTAAGAAGACAGCAGCCAACAGACGTGAAACTAGTAGCTTATGCGGATGATCTAATGGTGGTAGCAGTGGCCAAACAATTAGCCGACCTGAGAAATACATGTAATGAGTGCTTAAATGGTCTACGCCAATGGTTCTCTTCTGTGCGTCTGAAACTGGCGGAAGAAAAAACAGAAGTTTTACTCATAAGCACTAGGAAGATAGAAAAACGAATAGAGCTCACTATGGGGGAGTGCGAGATTACTTCGCAGCCTCAACTGAAGTATCTGGGAGTAATGTTGATTCCAATTTAAAATCTAAAGAACACATGAAGTATTCTTCCGCGAAGGCAAACACAATTTATAATGCTCTATCGAGAATGATAAACAATAGAGGCTGTGTGCGTTTCAGCCGGCGATTCTTAATAGCGAAAGCAATGAGTTCCGTAACGCTGTATGCGGCACCAGTGTGGATAAAGACAATGGATATAAAAGCGTATGCTATACAAATAATTGCAGTGCAGGCTTTCTGCAATTCGGGTAATAAGTGTTTTCCGGACTATATCAACCGCCGCTGCTGAAGTATTAGCCAGCATACCGACATCAGCATTGACATCCAGGGAGACGAACTCGAGCGATTTTATCAGCTATCAGCGCCTAAAATAGTATCAGCAAAGACAGAGGAGAGAAACAAGAGCACTAAAATGTGGCAGGAGTGATGGAATTCCTCATTCACAGGGCGCTGGACCCATCGACTTATACCAGACATCCATACGTGGATAGACAGCCGACATGGGGACCTAGATTTCCATCTGACCCAAATACTTAGTGGACATGGATGCTTTAGAAGCAGCCTTTTCAGATTCCACAACAACTTTAGTCCAAACTGTCCGACGTGTACAGAATATGTAGAAGACTCTAAACATGTATTATTTTACTGCCCGCGATTTTCGAATACAAGGAAAAAGCTAAAAACCACACTCGGTGGAAGTTTTACGGTCGATAACCGACACTCATGTGTCAGTCCACTGATAAATGGAAAGCTGTCAGCGAAGCGTCAGCATTCGTAATGACCAAACTGAGATCTTTTCAACAGACAAGGCGTCAGTCGTCCGCGCAATAAAGGAGAATTAAATGTCTTCTGCCTCCCACGAAGTAATACTTAGCCGGTGGTTCCGTGGGAGAGTCTTGAGTTGGGAGTACGTTAGGTTTAGTGGATTAAAGTTCCGCAATTCAGATTTCGATGCTTCTGCCTACTATAAAAAAAAACTTGAATATACACTGCGCGCATCAACATTCTTTTTTTATACATTCGATCTTACGGAGTCACGGCACCTCCTCCGAGCTCCCAAATGCAACCTAACTTTATATTTTTTATAAGTAATAATTAAATGTAAAATGATTGTACATTTTAATTAAGAGAGCATTTTCCTTTATTAATCGTGAAAGTGGTTAGTTTGGTTGCAAAAAACAATAATAATTATAATTGTATTGTGACTATAAAAGTTCTGTGCAGTGATAAAATAAATTGGATATACAAACAAACATCCATAAAAGTGTGCAGTTGGGTGGGTCGATTTCGGACTTTTTTCGATTCGGGATTTCTAATAGTGCGGAAAAGTTGAATTAGTACTTCCTGATTCCAATGCAACTTTTTGTTTTGAGATCGGATTGCATCTTCAACCCCAACTGCGGCCTTGAAATCTCGGAAATTCGCCTAAAATCGTGAAATTACGCTTCTCATGGCAAAATGTATAAAACAAAAGTTATTTGTCACGTCATTTCCTACCGAAATGGTATGTGATCATGGTCGTAGGACGAACCGTTCCCGAGATACGAACGAAAAGGCGGCGCGCCACAGCGCAAGGTGAAAATCGGCTTGCGGCCACACTTCTTGACGTTGATTTCGCCGAGTGCTATGACTCACATTCATTCACCTACGCCAAAGGACACGTTCGGATAGGTCTCCACACAAATATTTTTTCATCGAGTTCCTTCACTCTTGTCGGTGATTTCTCCGAGTTCTATCACTTACATTCATTTCCCTGCGCCATACGACACGTTCGGACTGGTCTCCACAGAAATATTTTTTCATCGAGTTCCTTCACTATTGTCGTTGATTTCGCCGAGTGCTATCACTTATATTCTCTCAACAAAACACAGAACTCAAAATGTCTGTATCTAAATTAAAATTTACACAGAAATGTCCTGTGTTTGGCATATATCCGTACAATCTCTCTGAGTCCCAGTTACCTACTTACCAGGATGTTCTTTTGTGTAATCAGTTTGAAAGATTTCGTATAGGGCGACTCCGAGGCGACAACTATGAACCTAGGGGTAAAGAGGTTAGAGAAATAGTTGCAAAAAAGGTTGAAAATTCTTCCAAAAAGTCATCTATTCCGATAGTCTCACACACCAGAGTTATACAAATGCTCACCACATACCATAAGAAATTTCTGACTCTTAAACAAATGTTTTTAAGGAACCCAATAGGTTTGAGCTCTAAAAGAGACGACTTTGTCTCTTCTGCCGGAAAATTATTTGACAACGCTGTTTGTAAATGCATTTATTTTTCTTCTTGCACTTGTCCAAAGGAAAGGAAAGTTTCTATCAATGAACAACCATTTCTCTTTGACTATAGAACCAGAAGAATTGGTCGCATTGGAAGTGTTGATATATCTGAAACAAAAAAGATGTAGGTGCGTCGCACATGGATGCTGATGATGAATTTTCTCTTCCATCCTCTAAAACCAAACAAAACACACTAGTATTAAAACACACTGCTTTAGCTGCTCAAAGATTTGGAGTAAGTGATAGAGCAGCGGCCTGGATTGTTTCATCTGCTTTTCTGGATGCCAAAAAAGCAGCTTTGACAGGCAGAGGATCAGGCTAGCTTTGTCACTGACAAATGCGAGATTAGTCGGGCAAAAAAAAGTGTTGGAGTTAAGCTCCAAAACACCGAAAGTATTGACTCTGTATATAGGCTGTATTTTGACGGCCGGAAAGACAATACACTTACACAAGTCAGCGAAGGTGAAAAGTACTACCGCGACACTGTCAAAGAGGAACATATTTCTCTTATAGCGGAACCTGGTTGTCATTACTTTGGCCACGTCACCTCTCCTTCCGGGTCAGCTGAGGATGAGACGCAAGCTATATGGCAACATTTACAAGACAATTCAGTTGATGTGGAACATCTAGAAGTTGTCGGTGCTGATGGCACCAACACGAACACAGGTTGGAAAGGTGAAATCATTCGGAAACTAGAAGAAATAATAGGGTTGTTTGTCTTCTACATTTCAACGAACTTCCATTTCGTGCTCTTTTCGAACACATAGATGGTGTCTCAAAGAGTCCAAATACATTCTTTGGCGACATAGGTAAACTGCTCCCTGATTGTGAGAAGTTGCCTGTTGTCAAATTTGAAAGTTTTCCATCCTGCCAATTACCTTCTGAGGTTATTAATCCGACCCATCTTAGCACAGACCAAGCTTATCTCTATAAAATATCAGAAGCTGTTATTTCCGGTCAATGTTCCTCAGATTTAGCGTTGATGCATCCAGGTAACATGTGCAAATCTCGCTGGCTTACCTGTGCAAATAGAATTCTGAGATTACACATTTCTACTGACAAACCAACAAAGGAAATAAAGATTTTGGTCAAGTACATACTTACAGTTTACTCACCTTTGTGGTTCTCAATAAAATTCAACAGTTCAATCAAAGATGGCTCGCGCCAGCTCTATGCTGCAATTCAAAGGTCGAGATACTTACCTGCTAACCAGCGCAAGGTTGTCGATTCGTCCATTCAACAGAATGCTTTCTTTGCTCTTCCAGAAAACATTCTCCTTAGTATGATGACTGACGAACGGATAGAAGTCAGAAAGATGGCCCTTGACCGTCTTCTGGCAGCCATTTACACTGTAAATGGAAGGGTTAGATGTAATAAAGTGCCAAAGCTGAATTTCAAAGCTAATAATTATTACGATATGATTAACTGGAAGACTATTTATTACTTATAGAGCAGCCACCTCCACGCGGTGGGTTCTGGGTGACCAATACAGGTTAGCTGAGAGCTGCAACAATTTTCACCTCGCGCTGTGGCGCGCCGCCTTTTCGCTCGTATCTCGGGAACGGTTCGTCCTACGGCCATGATCACTTCGGTAGCAAATGACGTGACAAATAACTTTTGTTTTATACATTTTGCCATGAGATGCGTATTTCAGGCGCTAGGTAGACAATTTTTAGGCGAATTTCCGAAATTTCAAGGCCGGAGTTGGGGTTGAACATGCATTGAATTATGATTTAAATTTTTTATCTAAGTCTTTGGGTAAATTTAAACGTAGAAGCGACTATTCTTAGTGCATTGGAGAATGATGAAAATTGGAGTGCTATGAAAATTGTAAAATTTCCAACTTTTAGTAGCTAAGATATTTCGAACGGTTCTGTTGGCCACGTGGGACCATTTCGCCATAGTGTAGTTAGGTGAAGTGAATTGCAGCCTCTTATCCTTAGATCCGTTGGATTATCTGCACTTTCAACATGTTGCCATTTTGCTGGGCCAACTAAGTGCAATATTTGAAATATGCGGTTAGCTACATAGATCTTCCAGGTATAGGGTGGTTTTTCTAACCACGCTAAAACTATTTCTTAATCTGACCAAAGATACGTTTTGTGATTGGTTAATTTGAGATGAGTTTGGACAACTGAAACTAGTTTTGCTAACAGAAGATCACCACTCAGTTCGAGCCGCGGCAGGCTTGGTGTCTTCAAGGGTGTAACTTTGGCTTTTGCTACCAAAAGATGTGAAAATATTTTGTTATCGCGCTGAGTGTGTACGTAAATTGTTGCGCTATAGGCCTTTTCAGATGAATCACAGAAACCATATATTTCTACATTTTGAATGATTCGAATTTCCGATATGTCATGTACATAAATTTTTAGCAAATTAAACCCATTTTGTTAAACGTATGGGTTTTACTTGCTTTTTCCAGTCAGCGCCATCTTACCACAGTTCCTGAAAATTTTTGCTTGAACCATTATTGGCGAAAGCCATCCTGCGGGACGTTTCGTTATGGCGGACATTGCAGATATCAACTCAATTGTACAAGAGAATTGATCTGTTATCGCATTCCAATGAATCCCGTAGGTTTTCGTAACACTGGCCTTTTTAAATTTAAGGAAATAGATACAAATTCAAATAAGTCTTTTTTTATGTTTTTTTATTATTTCGGGGTGATTTGATGTAATTTTCTTTAGAGGAAACCCGCTGAATTGAGTGCTTTGATCACTTGAGATAGTGATTCGCACGCTAATGATACACTGTGGCTATCTATGCCCCCATTAAAAACATATTTAAACCTGCGCTAATTTAGTATTAGCAGCATGAGATCTGGTTGTAAGGTTGGCCCTGTGTAGAGTACATCATTGAGTGATTTGCCTGAACTCGTACACTTTGAGGCATTGAAAACAACTCGTACTTTTGTTGTAATTTTATCAGGTCTTATTACCCCATGATATGGAAGATAAAAAGATAAATATCTACCTTTAGATACACTTTCCTTACGTACAGTTTCTTCCATATAATTCAGTTTAAGATATTCATCCATCACATTATTATATGCTGACTTAAGCTGTCTTCTTCAGAAGGTTGAGTTACCTGAGGTAATCCTTCTATTTCCTCGCATTTTTTTTTCCTTTGCATTTTTTTTTGATTGACCTAGTACCATCACCCTGACTTGGAATTTCTCACCCTCCAGATTAGCTATTGTACTGTGTTATTTGAAATATTTTCAACTTGAGTTGCAATCTGACATTTCCATTGGAAAGTTTGACATTTTTTAGCATAACATCACTCAGAACGTTTTGTCATTTAATCGTGAATTGTTTTATTTACAGGGAATTAAAAAATTCATCTCGGCCAAAAAATGGAATTAACTCGTGAACATTTTTCACAACTTTCGACGTGGATTATCACGACAAGAGTGCATCGATGAACTAAAATCTATGGCTATGAAGCACCATCCTATAGCACTGTGAAAAACTGGTACAATGAATTCAATCGTGCCCGAAGCTCGCTCAAAGACGAATTCCGTGAAGGTCGTCCAAAAACAGCCGTTGTGCCAGAAAACATCGATGCCGTACGTGAACTGATAATGCAAGACCGTCATGTAACATATCTTCAGATAGAGGCATGACTATGCATTTCTCCCACCAGCATACATTCGATATTGCATGACCACCTGGCCGTAAAAAAAGTTTGTTCTCGTTGGATCCCGCACAATTTGACAATCGCTCAAAAACAGGCTCGTGTGGATTGGTGTAAAGAAATGCTGAAAAAATACGATCGCGGTGCTTCAAAAGACGTTTATAAGATCGTCACAGGTGACGAATCATGGATCTATGCGTATGAGCCCGACACAAAACAGCAATCGACAAAAAAAAAAAATAAAAAAAACATTTTCGTTGATAAATATGCCTATTTACATTGTTAGGCCAGAAATATATATCGCAACCTACGTATCCAACCAAATATTGTGTTTTAGGCTAACCATTTATTGGAGGTTTTCTCTATACCTTCTAAAATTATTTGAGGTATTAAGTCACTGCCTAATTATATATCAATTTGTGATAGGGTATGACAGTTGGGATCAACTCACTTGAGATATGAGCAAATTTTCGAGTTGCGGTAGAATGATGGCTTGTGCATCTATTTTATATCCGTTTTGGTGATTGGACAAATTTTATTTGAATTTGGTATAATTCTTCCGCCCATCCCCGAAACTTGAAAATTTGAATTTTTGACTGGCAATTTAAGCTGATTTTGAGCCTTTGATGATATAAAGAATCTTTCAGAACCTGGATCTATTAATGCTCTTAATTTTAATTAATCTCCCTTATATTCTACAGAGGTAACCACTGTGGGTAAAAGAATAAGGTTTTCATTCTCTGAATGATGAACTAACCACCTAATTGGCAGGAAATCCACACTATCAATTAAAAACAAACTGTTAATATATAATCAAGTTCTAAAGTCAGTTTGGGCCTACGGAGCCCAACTATGGGATTGCTCAAGTCAAAGCTGCCAGCATTCAGCGCTTTCAAAGTAAGGTACTAAGGACTTTAGTTAGTGCTTCTTGGTACTTTAGATCTGCTGAAATGATATCTCCAAAAATGCAAAGTATCACGAACTGAGGCTAAACCGCTGGGCGAGAAATCTGATTGAAACGCAAGAAGCCTTCCGACCTAGTAAGACAACAGTAGCAGCTAATATATTTCTTAACATTTAGCTTTTAAGTATTTCTCTTATTTAATTAGAATATATAATAATTGTTTGCTAATATTTTATCTTTATATATTAGGTACAATTGTAAATATTTAAAAATTTAAAAAAAAAATATTGTATAATTCTAATAACTATTCAAATAACTTCGAAAAAGCAGATATATTTTATTGATTTTTATAAATAAACTCAAGGCATGCCTGATTCCACTTTAAGTAAAAATATATTTAATATTTTTATTGTTGATACAACAGCACGCAATCGTCGTCCACAAGCATGGATAAGATGATACGAAACTCTTCGATTCGAGAGAGAGAGAAGTCAAAACTAACATTTTTTATGACATTTGCCAAAGATGCCACTGCTGAAAAATATTAGATTGGGTATTTTATAAATAATTTTTGGGTATTTCGCAATTTTTACACTACTATATAAATAAACATGAGAAAGCAAAACAATTCACAAAAAATATCACAATTTGTATGCTAGTACTAATAAGTACATATGTAGATAAGTAATTATATTTTTTATAATTAATGTAACAATTTAAAATAATAAATAAACAGAAAAACAAAACAATTCATAAAAAAAGTCACATATTCAAGAAAAATGTATTCAATACATGTATATACTTATGTACTATAACTTAAAATAATATTTACATATAAATTAGATATAAATTCCGACCACACATTTCCTTATTTTTGACATTTTCGATAAATTATACCAAACACTAAATTAAACACTTTGAAAATGCATATATAAATGCTAAAACGCAAAATCAGTAATTAATTTACATAAACATTTATTTTACCAAAATATGTTGGCAGAGTTCAATGAAATTTCATTTCATACTGATTTTGTCATAAGTAATTTTGAACAAAACTCGTAGTCAGAGAGAGAGAGAGAGAACAAAGAGAGAGAGCTTTTTTTCTTTCCAAGATCTTCTTGGTTCTATCTCTCTCCCATACACACAATACTACTATATTGAATATGTGTATCCATGTGACTTTTGTATTTTCAACACGCCACCTCAAAAGTTCCGCTGATACAAGTTAATCAATAAAAAATAATAATTTACCGACAGACACAGAGTGTGTGCATTAGGGTGATTCCAAAAATTTTTTTTATTTTTTTTCAATTGGTACTCGCAAAAATAGGTTCCTAGACACCTCTAAGAAAGCCTCTCCAAATATGAGTTTTTAATTGTAACGGGAAGGTCCTCCGCCCAACGGTTTTCTATTTTTTCTTATTATCAGATAGAAAAATTTATATCTCGCTTCCAACTACTTGAAAAAATATCTTGTTAATTGGGTTATGATTTTTTCGTAAACCCAACCGTTTAAAAGATATTAACGGTTGAAATTTGACTATTTTTGGAAAAATATTTTATTTCTTATGAATTTTATAACTCAATGAAAAAAAATTATTATGCATAGATTTTTGGAGAGGTGTCTAGGAACCTATTTTTCAGAGTACCAAACGAAAAAAAAAATTTTTTTTTTGATCCACCCTAATATGCATTGATGTTTGACGATGAATATCTCGTAAACGCTTAACTTAATCAAAAAATCATTGTAGACCATTTTTATAGAGCAGTAAATTTCCTACAAAACTATGTATTTCATCATTCATAATAATTTTTTTTCATTGAGTTATAAAATTAATAAGAAATAAAGAATTTTTCCAAAAATAGTCAAATTTCAACCGTTAATATCTTTTAAACGGTTGGGTTTACGCATAAAAATCATAAGAGACCATATTTTAGAGCATTCAATTTCCTACAAAACCTAATTAACAAGATATTTTTTTCAAGTAGTTGGAAGCGAGATATAAATTTTTCTATCTGATAATAAGAAAAAATAGAAAACCGTTAGGCGGAGGACCTTCCCGTTACAATTAAAAACTCATATTTGGAGAGGCTTTCTTAGAGGTGTCTAGGAACCTATTTTTGCGAGTACCAATTGAAAAAAAAAAAAAATTTTTGAATCACCCTAGTGTGCATATTCAAATAGTTGTAATTTCTCTGTGGCCTTTTTTTTGATCCATATAAATTAACAAAATTCACTTATATAAACATACTAATTGTTAGACTAGAAATTATTTTTGTTTTGATTATGGTTAAATACAACTATATACTTACTTATTTACCAAGAGATCTGGTTTGTCTTGGTTTTTAAGGTACAAATAAAAAATCCATATATTCCGAGCACTTCGGGTGATTTCGTCATTCAAGGTTCAGTTAACCCCAGTTGGTCTCGCAGGGTAGTGAATCCAGCTGTTGGTAGTGGCTTCGTTAAAATATCAGCCAATTGAAGATCTGTGGACACATACACATTAGTTTGTTTTCAATTTGCTCTCTGGTAAAATGATATATAATATCTATGTGCTTAGTTCTCTTGTGGCAAGTAGGATTATTGGCTACACTAATACAACCTTGGTTGTCTTCAAAAATATCTATTGGACATTTTAATTATACTCTCGCAACAAAGTTGCTAAGGAGAGTATTATAGTTTTGTTCACATAAAGTAAGTCCTAAAACTAAAAGAGTCAGATATAGGGTTATATATACCAAAATGATCAGAGTGACTAGTAGAGTTGAAATCCGGATGTCTGTCTGTCCGTCCGCCCGTCTGTCCGTCTGTCCGTGCAAGCTGTAACTTGAGTAAAAATTGAGATATCATGATGAAACTTGGTACACGTATTTCCTGGCTCCATAAGAAGGTTAAGTTCGAAGATGGGCAAAATCGGCCCACAAAATGAAGGAAACCGAAAAAAATAATAACCACGCCCACCTCCCATACAAAGGTTATGTTGAAAATCACTAAAAGTGCGTTAACCGACTAACAAAAAACGTCAAAAACACTAAATTTTACGGAAGAAATTGCAGAAGGAAGCTGCACCCAAGCTTTTTTTAAAAATAGAATATGGGCGTGGCGTCGCCCACTTATGGACCAAAAACCATATCTCAGGAACTACTCCACCGATTTCAATGAAATTCGGTATATAATATTTTCTTGACACGCTGATGACATGTACAAGATATATGTGAAATCGGTTCTTCTCCTTCTTCCAATATAACGCTATTTTGAATTCCATCTGATGCCTTCTCTGTATAATATATAGTACATTAGGAACCAATGATGATAGCGGAATAAAACTTTACACAAATACGGTATTTGAGCTGAGGTATCCCTTGTGGAAAAATTGTCGTGATCGGACTATAACTTTTCAAGTTCCCTGATATCGAACACGAAGAATTCAGTGCCTAACCTTACCTAACCTAATTTTTCACCGAAAATATCGGTAAATTTCTCAGATATTTTCATGTAATTCAGAGGGCATCATTTTTATATTCTCGCAATAAAGTTGCTAATAACGGTATCTTGATTATCACTTTATCATGCGAGAGTATAAAATGTTCGGTGACACCCGAACTTAGTCTGCCTTACTTGTTTTAATTTAATTTCATTTATTAATGACTTTAGCCACAATGGTTCCCTTACCCCTTCGATAGTTGACGCAGCAACTGATTTTTGTTTGATAGTACTCCAGGAAATTGAACAATTTATAACATTTTAAATATACATACATATATTCTGTAGTACTACTTCTATCAGTCTCATTTCCAGCCCAATCAGAATCGACATACCCCATAAGAATATACTTTACTTTAAATTTTCTTTTGAATGATAACTTCATCTAAAACTCTTTTAACTCTTAAAACTCTTTTAAGACATTGCCATAATTTTTGTTATTATTATTAGTACTTATACCGGCTTAAGATACTTATGGATGTACTTAAATCCGGTCGTGTACACAACATTATGTACATTAAACAGCCAATCAAATTCCTACTTGGTGCTTCAAATGATTTTTCAGCTTGCAAGGTCTCATAATTTAATTTACTTGGAAGAGGGGTACTAACTGAATTGCAATCTTCCATATTGAATTTTTTTAAGACATTTGTCTAGTGACAGATTGACTGAGACAAATTTGATCATTTTTTCTATAAATTTTTATACCAATGAAATATCGTGTTTCATGTAAGTCAGTCATTTGGAATGTATTTAAAAGAGAGGTTTTAAATTTAGACATTGTTTCGGAATTACTGGTGGAAATTATTGCATCATTAACATACAATAGTATATATATATTTTAATATATATCACCTTTATCTAAAATATATATACATCGGTCTACTTCTAGATTCTGAAATACAACAATTTTTAGTACACTTTCGAATACCTCAAACCAGCATCTTGCAGCTTGCTTAAGGCCATAAATACATAGCTTTATTTAGTTTACATACTTTATTTCCATCGTACTGGGTTAAACCTTTTGGAATCTTCATATAAATTTCATCTTTTAAAATTCCATTTAAAAATGCGGTTTTGACATCTATATGATGGATCAGTAAATTATATTGATTTGAAAATGCTAAAAGAAATCTAAAACTATAAATTCGTGCAACTGGTGCAAAGGTCTCATCATAAAACATCATATAATCTCGGGTGAAGCCTCTTGCTACCAGTCTTGCCTTATATTTTAGTAAATTACCATTATCCTTCTTGCTTTAAACTAAAAATCCACTTGCAATCTACTATGTGTTTATCCTTATGCCTTTGCACTAAGCACCATGTATTATTTACAAAATGAGATTTAAGTTAATCTTGTATGGCTTTCTCCCACAAGGTTCTATCATCCCGAAATTTAATTTCCTCATATAATATGTATTGGGCATATTATGTAAACATATTTGGGTATTCATAAGGCATTTTTCTAAAAATCTATATGATAATTATACTCTCGCAACAAAGTTGCTAAGGAGAGTATTATAGTTTTGTTCACATAAAGTAAGTCCTAAAACTAAAAGAGTCAGATATAGGGTTATATATACCAAAGTGATCAGAGTGACGAGTAGAGTAGAAATCCGGATGTCTGTCTGTCCGTCCGTCCGTCTGTCCGTCCGTGCAAGCTGTAACTTGAGTAAACATTGAGATATCATGATGAAACTTGGTACACGTATTTCTTGGCTCCATAAGAAAGTTAAGTTCGAAGATGGGCAAATCGACCACTTCCACGCCCACAAAATGGCGGAAACCGAAAACATATAAAGTGTCATAACTAAGCCATAAATAAAGATATTAAAGTGAAATTTGGCACAAAGGATCGCATTAGGGAGGGGCATATTTGGACGTAATTTTTTTGGAAAAGTGGGCGTGGCCCCGCTCCCTACTATGTTTTTTGTACATATCTCGGAAACTACTATAGCTATGTCAACCAAACTCTATAGGGTCGTTTCTTGCAGGCATTTCCATATACGGTTTAAAAATGGAAGAAATCGGATAATAACCACGCCCACCTCCCATACAAAGGTTATGTTGAAAATCACTAAAAGTGCGTTAACCGACTAACAAAAAACGCCAGGAACATTAAATTTTACGGAAGAAGTGGCAGAAGAAAGCTGCACCCAGGCTTTTTTTTTATTTAAAATGGGCGAGGCGTCGCCCACTTATGGACCAAAAACCATATCTCAGGAACTACTCAACCGATTTCAATGAAATTCGGTACATAGTATTTTCTTAACACCCTTATGACATGTACGAAATATGCGTGAAATCTGTTAACAACCACGCCTTCTTCCAATGTAACGCTATTTTGAATTCCATCTGATAATATATACATTAGGAAATTAAAATACAATTCAATACTCAAAGTACACAAATTGATCTAATCTAATTAATTTTACACCAAAATAAAAAAATATGTAAATTATTATCACTTTATCATGGGAGAGTATAAAATGTTCGGTGACACCCGAACTTAGCCCTTCCTTACTTGTTTTGGTTTATCTTTAATCCTCTCATTGCGTCTAACTTGTTCTTGATTTTCAATTTCTATTATGTTATCACCAGTTTCAACCACTGGATCGGTATTCTCGAGACAAGTGGAATTTTTATTTAAGTTTTCACCAGACTTCGAATCCATTCATTCACTAATTTCGTGCAATGGAAAATCCGACTCTTCATTGTCTTCAATCGGAGAATTACTTTGGTTAAAATCATCATGTTTTACTGCAGAGTCATTTTCATTTAAAGTCATCGATTTTATACCACTACATCTCTAGCTGTCATAAATATTCTTGATTCCTCATTCCACAATTTATAGCCATTTGGCTCATACCCGACAAGTATTTCGCTTTGGCACTTTATTTAGTGCATATACTGTCGACCCAAATATAGTATCTTTAGGTATTTTAATATTGGCCTCTTTTTATGCCACATCTCATATGGTGTTTTTCTTATATTTTTTAAAGCTCTACATGGGGACCTATTAACTAAATACGTTGCTATTAAAACAGCTTCACCCCAAAAACTTTTATTAAGTTTCTTTTACTGGCATAGACACCGCTTACAATTTTATTAAGTTTAGTACAGTTAATCATAGAGCGAGCTCTTTATATGATTGTTCTAATCATTCGCTCTGCAACACTATTTAATTGTGGGGGAAGTGTATGAGGAACCGTTAAATGATAACTGATACCTTTTTCGACACAAAATTCACACATTTCATCAGAGAGATATTCCCTGTCATTATCAATATATAGATAGACAAATTAATTAGTTTAATTTCTAAGAATTTTCCTACACTAATATGACCTAACCTTTCATGCCACAAACGATATTCTGCATTATACTCACATATCCCTTCAAATGCCAAGTTACCATATTTGTGTACTTTAATACCATCCCGATTAAATTTGACAGACATCCAAGCATCTAGCATCTTCTTCACGGATAGTAAATTATGCGGAATTTCCTTGCAATACAGCACATATTGTTATAATTTTCTTGCTCTTGCAAAACCCTTGCACGGTGCACGAATTGCAGAATGTTCCTCTTGGTGGAACGGCACAACAACAAACACACGCAGAAAATTATTTGCAATGGCTGTAAAACATGTCAGATGTGTCAAAAGCCATGCAATGACACGTACAAAAGTAATTGCAACCCCGTGCTAGCTGTCATTTTACTTATGTAAATACATATTTTGACGTTAAATCGTTGAGGTATCGTTTTTAAATAGATTTTTTAATTTCTATTTAAATTATAAAGATTTATTACAGTTTTTTTTTTTAGTATGCAGAAAGTGCGCCAATTCACAATAGCCATGCACAATAGTCATTTACCGTAAATTGACCGAATCAGCCGTTCATATATCACTAGATTCTGCAATGAATGCTCTCGTGCCCTTGTATATCTCGGTATAGGATTTTTGCAATCTACAATCTTGCAAGAGCAAGAGGATCCCCCTAATGTTGTGCCCAGAACTGTTAAGGTTAACTAGTCCTTTCGCAGTGGCATATACAAATTCTCCACGCTTTGCAATCTCAATCGCCATACTTGGACTTAAATTCCCATATTCGGAAAACATAGTAATGTTATTTATTAAGTGATCTGATGCCCCCGAATCTAATATAAAATCTACTCCGTCTGCCTTTTCAGAAGAATTTTCTAATTTTTTCATAAATGCAAACTCACGCTCTGGCTGCGTTGTTGTCTCCATCTCAGTCTGTGTCTCTTTTACCGCTACTGCACGTTTTGGCTGCGTTGTCGTTGCCATCTGAGCCTGTCCTTCTCTTCATTACTTTCAACGGGAACATTCTGGTTGCCCGCCTTCGTTTTTAAGAAAAAAGAGTTTCTTTATGTATATAACCTAATTTTGCACAATGAAAACACTTCAGCTTAGACGTTAACTTGTTTTTAAAAGGTTTCTTCACAAATTTTGTTAATTTGTTCTTGTATGCGTTATCCCTAGGCTCTATTGCTTGCAACACTTTAGCACTTGTGTCTTTGTTTACAAAGATTGCCTGTTGCCAGTGTTGTTGCCGGTGCTGTTGCAACTGCAGCTCGGAGCGTTGGGGTAGGCCCGGTGCGTTGCCCGCTGGTAGCCAACTGAACAGTTGGCGTGGCTAACACTGGCGTATCTACGTCCATGGTAATCTACTATGTATAAGGAGAATGTTAATTATAAATCTGTCATACCATTAGATATGGGCAATCGTGCCACGATATGTGGCATAAATGGGTCGTCGTAATGATCGACCATTTGTATTGGTTTTCTTTGTTAATTGTTTACGGACTGATATTTTTAACGGTTGGTGTTAGCGTGTTTCTCTTTTTTATCGTTTTATTTAATTAGTTAAATGTATCGCGAGAACATCGGCTTATTGCTTGCGGTTTGCGGTTTCGCGATCATCGGAGGTTGGCAGAAAGCACAGCTTTACGAGCGGTCTGGTTAGCGTTCCGTTTTGCGTACGGAGATCAACGACTCGTATGGAGCCGTAATGTAATAGCTGCCATTCGGTAGGAGGAAGACAGTCATCATGGAAGTGAACGCTGTCTCCAAGTTTGGGCGCTTGTTCGGGACTTTTCCAACGATATCTTTTGTGGAGATCCTTTATGTATTCTTCTTTCCATTGACGGCTGAAGTTATAATGGAGAATTTTAATTCTTTCCCATCGATTTAATAGGGATAGCGACTCCACGCCTGGCTCAGGAATGGCCAGAATGGGTGCTCCTTTTAAAAAATGCCCTGGAGTTAAGGTGGTGAAATCTGATGGGTCTTGCAAAAGTACTGTGAGTGGCCGTGAATTGAGAACGGCTTCAATTCGATTTAACAACGTCATGAACTCTTCATAATTGAATTTGTAATTTCCAGCTACCCGTTTTAAGTGGGATTTGAAGCTTTTTACAGCTGATTCCCATAAACTACCCATATGAGGAGCGCTTGGGGGTATAAATTGCCAATTGATACCTTGAGGGGCGTACTTTTGTACGATGTCGGGTGACACTTATTTGAGAAAATCCACAAACTGCTTTTCCGTGGCTCGTTGAGCTCCAATGAAGGTTTTGCCATTATCGCTCATGATTTTTGATAGGTAGCCACGTCGAGCGACAAAGCGAGCAAATGCCACCAGTAAAGCCTCCGTCGTCAGATTACTACATAACTCAAAATGTACTGATTTTGTGGTGAAACATACAAAGACAGCCACATAGCCTTTCATGAGTGTGGGAGACCTTAACATGGACGCCTTTACCTGGAAAGGCTCAGCAAAATCAACACCTATTGTGGTAAAATGCAGAGCGAAATTGCAGCGTTCTGGTGGAAGTGCTGCCATAATCTGCATTCGCATCTTCTGTGTGTGCATAGTGCAAATCTTGCACGTGAAGATGCACTTCTTGATTTGCGGCTTAAGACGGGGGATATAATACTCCTTGCGTACCATATGTTGCATGAGGCGATGTTCGGCGTGCAGCATTAAGATGTGGATATAATTGAGGAATAATGTGGCAAATGGTGAGCACTCTGGAATTATTATGGGGTGGCGTTCATTGTATGTTAGGCTTGAATTAGCAAGCCGACCATTAGCTGAAGTAGCGCGGTTGCGTATATTGTTTTGGTGGCATAAAGAACTCAACTTCTTCTTGGCTCTTTATGTCAACTCTACAGTTAAAAATGAAAACACTGAGCTTCTTTGCTTAGGTCTAATCTTCGACTCCACCAATCTTTATTTCAATCTCTGCGACTTACTTTCTAACTTGATGTGCGCGCAGGCGCTTATACATTTGTTTATACTTACATACATACACACATCTGCATGCATGCTAAAAAAATTTGTTTTATCAGCAGAAAATGTGTAAGCAGGCTTCTCTTATTTCAAGAAAGAGTTCAGGTTTCGAAATCTTTCTTGGAGTGGATAATGTTTATTTATTTATTATTGGGTTTATGTATGTCAATATGTGACTCCTCCATCCCTAGATTCAATGGTCTCTATTGAATATCTAATATTGAATGTTGCCAAATTTTCTTATTATTACTAGTGATTATAAGACTTATTTATGATTATAAAATTATAGTTATTGTTTTGAGCTTGACATTGTACCAATTACTTTTCTTGTGTTTTCCTCATTTGAAAGAGGTTGAATTTGTAACTCTACATTTCAATTCGTATTTTTATTTCTCTTGCATATTATACATTTTACCAGTATTCCTATTGCTATTAATAATATTATTAGTATGCTTATTCCATAATTTACATTTTTGTGTATTTTTAATTCTTCCAATTTGTTATTATTTTTTTCTTAATTTATTATTATCTCTGAGAAATGTATTACTTTTATAAATACTGTAATAAATCAGTTTCTTATTCAGGGAAAATATATCTTTCTTCTACAATAACTTTTTGGTTTTGGAATGATTTATTTTTTATCTCAACTTTACAATTATAAAAATTTATTAATGCATTTCCTTCGAGTACAATTTCTCTATTGTCACAGTTTTGTTTCATTTTTATTTTATATGAATTTTTAATCAGGATAGTATCATTTTCGATCATTGTGTCAATGTTATATTCGTATTTACATTGCAGTAAATTCGATACGCTTAAGAGATACAAGATTACCGACACTCACCTTTCTTGCGAAATTGAAGCGAACGTGTACCAATTATGATATGGGATGCGTGTATGCGCGCGGATGAAGAACAAAAGAGACCTGGCGCCGTCCGTCGGTCCCTTTTGTTGATTATGTGTGGTGTCATCATTCGTATGGTGTGTTAAGGATGAGATGAAACGGATGGGGCGCATGATGCCGATGTGTTGAGTTGATGTGTTTTATTTAGAGGGGCCGCAGAAGATCATTTAACCATCCAGGGCCCCGTTGCTACAACGCTGCTCAGCCCCGTAGATCGACGAGGTGGTGGTCCAGCCTGCCGGGGTATGCGGCCGCGATGGATGGGTGGCCGATTCACTTCGCGAGCCGCGCTGCGATTTAGCAGCGTGTGATGCGGCCTGTGGCATATTTGACACAGCCCTCGTGACTCACACCCCGGAGTCACATGTGTATGTGACAGGCAATTGTGGCAATGCCCGTGTGCCTGGGCAACTTGTTGCCGTTGCATGGGTCGCATACCCCTAAAAATCCCACAATGATGCAGGCGATGTGGGCGCCGACAGATGGGGCACCTTAGAGACTCCGAAATCTGTGATGAGTGTGGTGGTGGTCGAGTGCCACCACGAGGTGCGGATGGGAGGACCGCTGCAGGCGCGGTTGCCGGTGCAGTTGCCGGCGTTGTTGCCAGTGCAGTTGCCGGCGTTGTTGCAACCACAGTTCGGGGCGCTGGTGTGGGCCCGGTACGTGGCGCATTGGTAGCCCGGGCGGTTGGCGTAGTTGGGAATGATGTATCTACATCCATGGTGATCTGTGGTAAAGGAGATGGTTAATTATACATATCTGTCATATAAGTTGATATGAGCAATCGCGCCACGATATGTGGCAGGAATGGGTCGTCGTATTGATCGATTTTCTTTGTTGGTTTTCGACCCTTTATTATCTTTTAGCGGTTTGTTATTAGCGTATTTCTCGTTTTAGTGTTTCTCGTTTAGTGTTTAATTTAGTGTGTTATTACTACGCGATATTATCAGTTCGGTTTTTTCGGTTTTCGGATTTGCGGTCGTCGGTGGTTGGTAAAAAGCACAGCTTCATGAGCGGTCTGGTTAGTGTTCCGTTTTGCGTACGGAGGTCCACGACCCGTATGTGACCGTCGGAGCCATAATGTAGCTTTTCTATGCGGCCTAGTCGCCACTCGGTAGGGGGTAGACAATCATCATAAATGAGGACACAGTCTCCAAGTATAGGCGCTTGTTCAGGAGTCTTCCAGCGGTATCTTTCGTGGAGATTCTTTATGTATTCGTCCTTCCATCGGCGGCTGAAATCATGATGGAGAATTTTAATTCGTTCCCATCGATTTAATAGAGATAGCGACTCCACGCCTGGCTCAGGAATGGCCAGGATCGGTGCTCCTTTTAGAAAATGCCCTGGAGTTAAGGCGGTGAAATCTGAGGGGTCTTGCGATAGTACTGTGAGTGGCCGTGAATTGAGAACGGCTTCGATTCGATTTAATAACGTCGTGAACTCTTCGTCATTGAATTTATAATTTCCAGCTACCCGTTTGAAATGGGATTTGAAGCTTTTTACAGCTGATTCCCATAAACCGCCCATATGAGGAGCGCTTGGGGTATAAATTGCCAATTGATACCTTGAGGGGCGTACTTTTGTACGATGTCGGGTGACACTTGCTTTAGGAAATCCACAAATTGCTTTTCTGTGGCTCGCCGGGCTCCAATGAAAGTTTTGCCATTATCGCTCATGATTTTGGATGGGTAGCCACGTTGAGCGACGAAGCGAGCAAATGCCGCCAGGAAAGCCTCCGTCGTCAGATTACTACATAGTGCAAGATGTTCCGCCTTTGTCGTGAAACATACAACAGTGAGCTCTTTTTATCAATCGGCTTCGATTCTCTTAGTAGTGATATATCGCGGCTGAAGTAGCGCGCTATTAGTGCGAGCTTTGCCTTTAGTAACTCTAGGTGCGTCACCGTGTGGCATGGAAAATTATGTGATCCCGTGACTTTGCTTTTGAGTTGTTCTATAAATTTGAACATGTAAGCAACTACTCTGAGAGCTCTTGGAAACGATGAAAATCGTTCGAGGATGTTGGTATCATCCAATAATGGGTGAAAGGTGACGATTTTTCGCCCTTCTGGGGCGATAATTTTGCGCATGGGGGAGTGTGGCCAAGAATCAGGAGATTCTTTCAACCATCGGGGGCAATTCCGCCAGAGGGTGGTAGTGGCAAGGTGCAGTGGCTTGCACTCTCTTGTACCTAGATCGGCAGGATTGTCAGCACTGGCTACGAGACGCCAAGTGTCTGATCCCACTAGGTCAAGCATTTGAGACGTTCGGTTAGAAACATACGTCTTCCATACTTGTGGTGGTTTTTCCAACCAGGCTATAGTTTGCATTTGTCATATTTAAATGCATTTGCACCATAGTTACTAATTTTGAAAGTAGTAGTGCTGCACATAATTCAAGTCGTGGGAGACTTATAGTTTTTAAAGGTGCCACCTTTGCTTTTGCTACTAATAAGTGGCTTGTGGTCGTGGTGTCACTTTGCGTGCGCACATAGATAGTAGCGCAGTATGCCTTTTCTGAGGCGTCACAGAAGCCATGTAATTCGACTTTGTGATCGGGGGAGTAATTTTCCCATCGCGGAATTCGAATCTGAGAAATGTCATTGCGAACTGGGACCATTTTTCAAAGCGAAGAGGTTTCACTTGTTCGTCCCAGTCGGTTCCATCTAGCCATAATTCTTGGATTAAGATTTTAGCTTGGATCATAATTGGCGAAAGCCATCCTGCGGGGTCGAAAAGTTTTGCCACCGAGGATAAAATCTGTCTTTTTGTTATGGCTGATAATGCGGATATGGATTCAGTCGTGTATGATAACTGGTCCGATATCGCATTCCATTGGATGCCTAGTGTTTCTGTTGTACTTTCCTTTTCGAATATAAGGAAATTAGTGTCCAACAAATTTTTGTTTGGAATATTTTTGAGTATATTTGGGTGATTTGCCGTAATCTGTTTTAATGGAAACCCTGCGGATTTGAGGGCTTTTATTACCTGTGACAAGGCCTCGCATGCTTGTGGCAGAGTGTGACTTCCAGACAGAATATCGTCTGCATACGTTTGAGTTTTCAACACTTCAGTTGCCAGAGGAAATTCTGACTTTGTGTTGTCTGCCAATTCGTGGAGGGTTCGAATGGCTAGATATGGTGCACAGTTAACGCCAAAGGTAACTGTTTTTAATTTGAAGTCGCGTAGAGGACTGGTGGGGGATCTTCGGAACATAAAACGTTGAAAATCTTGGTCGTCTTTATGTACGACTATTTGCCGATACATTTTTGCAACGTCCCCATTGAATACGTTTTTGAATATACGCCAATTTAATATCAGAAGCATTAAATCTGGTTGGAGTGTGGGATGTCATTTAGGGAATACCCTGAACTAGTGGTTTTCGAGGCATTAAAAACAACTCTTACTTTTGTTGTTTTTTTGTCTGGCTTCACTACTGCGTGATGTGGCAGATAAAAGGAGTAGTATTTGACGATTTTCTCCCCTGGAGTTACTTCCTCCATGTGATCTAAATGGAGGTATTCTTCTAACACACCATCATACTCTGATTTGAGTTCACCTTTTTTAAGTAGGTTTCTTTCCATACTTAGAAACTGCTGTATTGCAGAGGTGCGAGAGTGACCTAAGGCGAGTGTGTCAGGAAATTGTTGCTTTAGTGGGAGTCGTACGACGTGTACCGACCGTTTTCTGATCTAGTAGTTGTGGCTTTGTAAAACTCCTCACAATACTGATCTTCAGGGGTTGTAACTGATATGGGGCGGGAGTTCTTCTAATTCCCAAATTTTTTCAATTGTGAATTGAGGTACTCGTTTGAAACTTCCTCAACTCGAGTTTTCAATGTTGTGACTGGTTCCGCAACTAGTCCACTTAGGACCCATCCGAAAATAGTATTTTCGCCAGAAGCGTATTAGTAATTTTCTCAATACCTTCGAGTATTATCTATGGTATGAGATCGCTGCCTAATAGAATATCTATTTGAGCGGAGTTGTTGCAGTTTGGGTTTGCTAGCTATAGGTGGGAAACCTTTTGCCAATGCTTGCTATTTATATGATAGCTTGGTAGCATATTGGTTAATTGCGGTAAGACAATAGCTTCTGCTTGTATGCGTTTATCCGCTTTGGGGGAAAAGAGGGTAATCAGGCAGATTTTATTTGAGTTTTGAACAACTCTTCCGCCCATTCCCGTGATTTCAAAATTGGCCAATTTTGTTGGCAACTGTAGTCTGTTTTGTGCCCTATTCGCTATAAATGATCGTTGTGATCCTTGGTCTATTAAGGTTCTGAGTTTAAAAAGTTCTCCTCGGTGTTCGATGGAGACAACTGCTGTGGGTAATAGTGCCCTACTGTGATTTTCGCTATGTAGCGTTTGGGTTTTCAACGCCCTTGAGCAGCTTGATGCTTCTTGGCAGTTTTCAGAATTTGTTGTTGCAACTAGTCCTGTTGCTCTTTTTACATTTGCGCTGTTTGGGGGTGAGCTGGAATAATTTGTCATATGTGACATGAAATGATGTCTTTTATAGCAGTAAACGCAATTAAATTTGCTTTCGCAATCTTTAAGCGTATGCGCATGTGACAAGCAGTTGGTATATAATTTTTTCATTCTTACGAAATTGTTTTGATCGCTAATATTCATTTTTTTAATTTTTCGCACGATTTGAGCTTGTGTTCTCCTCTACAAAGTTCGCATGACGTTTGTTTATATTGTTCGGAAGTGAACAATTGATTCTTAAAAAAGCTTCTATTTAAATTATTGTGACTACTTGCTTGGGCTCTATTGAAGCTTCTATTGAGGTCGTTTTGAATGTTTTAAGAAATTCTTTCATTTGCTGCCACGTTGGGCACTTTCTTCGCGATGAGATTTTAACGATTTAACGATTTTTCTGGTAATGCAGCTGTGCATATATTTACCAGAGTGGGGTCCCAGTTATCTGTGGGAATATTCTGTGTCGATAAAATGGACAAACAATTTGAAACAGTGGATTGAGCTTTATAAATTCTTCACTGGTTTCTTTCTAAATTTTTGGCAAATTCATTAATATCTACAGCTTTTTGTCGACCAATATTCTCTCGTTTTCATAACGTGCTTTAAGAGCTTCCCAAGCAAAATTGAAATTTTCGTCATTGAGAGCGAACCTGATGGACCTTTGGTTTTGTATCTGAGGTGATACAATTTCTGCGCTTGAGATAATTTAGGATGGTTTATGTACACAGCTGTAAACATGTCCCGGAAGGACGGCCACTGTTCATAACCACCATGAAATACTTATATCTGTGTCGCATACTGGCACTTTAAGGTGAATGCCTAAACTTGCCTCTTGGGTTTGGCTTTGTGGCAGCTCTACCCTCGGTTGTGGAGTAGGTGCAATTGCTCTTAATAGCTTTAGTTGATCAGAAATCATTGCTTTTGTGTATTCGAACTGGTTTAGGCAGTGTTCATACTTGGTGTAAGCCGAGGATTTAAAATTCTCTGGTAGATCTGAATCATCGGATTCTACGATTGCGTCATATGCCGCTTGGAGCCCGTCCAAAATTTGTCTAAATTGTCTTTTTTGATTTCTATTTTAGTGAAGATGAAAATCGAGTGCAGTATCGTATCAAACTGTCACTCTCAGCAATGAATTTTGTATAAGAAATATCTTTACCCCTCTTTTGTTTTGTAGCACCTTGCTTTGAGCGTGTAGCTTCTGCCGGTGTACATGGACTTTTTTCGTCTGCAATCATTTTTGGAACTTTTAGCAACTGAATTGTTTTAGATTCCTTTGAGTCTGAGCTCATTTGAAATATGTATAGAATAAATTAAAACGTCTTAGTGAAAACGAGACGTGTAGATGTTTAGAAAAAGTTTCGTATATGAAGTGTTGAATAGAAGACTCTTTTGTGTGTAAGAGTTTCAAAAAGAAAAAAAATTAATAAAATCAATGACTTTTTGGTAAACCGAGATTTCAAAAATATTTTCGTATATATAAGTATATGTATTTATTTCATTTGACGAGAACTCTTTTATGTAAATAAGAGTTTTGAACGAAATTGATATAAAAATAAAACTTTACGTATTTGATAATATATGTAATCGCGAACTCTGTTAACTTAATAAGAGTTCTAAAATGTGATAAATAATTAATTGTTTAAATTTGATTTAATTATTTTTAATGACCGGAAATATTTTATATATTTTATTTATTTTATTATTCTATGTATATATTTTTTTTTATGTATATTTGATGTTCAAATGTCATTAGGGTATACCTATAAGTGGATATATTATTTATTATGTGCTAAAGAGCGCTTGTTTTAGAGATCACTGCACTTTGTACATACGCATGTATGTACATATGTATTACGCTTTGGTTTTTTACACAATCCTGCTTGGTTTTGTTAGCCAAAAACCAAGGGGTATCGCGGAATATATGCCAATGTGGACTTTGAAGTAGTGACACTACACTTACATATGTACAAATATTTTAGAATGTTATAAAACGTTGTATGTTATATACATTATATTGCTGTATATGATTTGTACCCGATGTCGATCGGGTATATTTTTCAGTATATATGGTATATATTTGTATGCGCCCGCATGCGCATATATATATAAATAATTGAGAAAAGTACCGGCGGTCGATTATTTCTCTTTTCGTGGTTTTTCTTACGAATATACATATACATGTACGAAAAGAGAATTAATCGACCGCCGGTACTTTTCTCAATTTCACTCGTTTTTATGTATGCATATATATTTTTATACTTGCGCCGCATATGTGTATGTATATACATATGTTCGCAGTGTTAAGAAGCCGCGAAAAGAGAATTTAATAATTTTTTAATTTTAGATATATGTATGTACATATATGTATTTAAAATATATTGATGTGAATATGATTAAACATACGTATAAATTTGGTTAGAATAATAAGTGAGCAAGTTATGCTCTCTATATGTAATATAAACATGCGATATGGGACATACATATATGTATGTATTTATAATAAAAAGGATGTTAATTGACATACATATGCTTTTGTTTTGGTTTTTTTATGATTGCCGTAGCTTATTTTAAGCAATCCTGATTATACTTGATTAAGTATGAGGGGTATTGCTGGAACTTTCTGCAAGTAAATACTTGAATATTTTATAGTTTTTGGGATAGATTTGTGTTATAACACAACGGTAAGCATTTACCGGTAATCGATAATCCGCTATATACAGTACCAAACTGCTTTGTTAGCGGTTTTTCGGTTTTTCCCGGAAAATAAACCGATTTTTTTCTTTTTTGATCGGTATTTTGGTCAGAATTGCAAATTTCATTTTGTGATTTTATACCATACGTACATATATGCATATAGAAAGTAAATATTTAACGGAAACGATACACTCACATTGATTTCCGCCAGGGGCTTTTGGGGATAATAATTGTATGAGTATATGTTTGAATTGGTGGGTGCCTGTCCCAGTTAGAACAGTGACCGCATGCCGGTTTAATTGCAACTTTTTCCTATCACGTTCTTAAGGGCGAATCAAAAAAGCTCCCAAAACTTTTGTATACATGTGATCTTGTATCACCTTCTCGCTCACATATTTTCTGCTGTAATAAAACTATATCCTTCTTTCTCACACTTTCATTAAATTTGGGATAATTCAACAAAATTGCTTTCAGGAAAACGTGACGGTGCATTCTACAATAGCCTAGTGGGTAAACCACTCGCTTGTCATTCCTTCAACCTAAAGTTCGAAACTCAAAAATATAAAATTTTTGTTTTTATAAAATATTTTTTTTTTTTATTAATTTTAATAATAAAATAATTTTATTTAGATTTACATTAATGCCCCTATTGCGGTTTTCAACCCAACTGTATTTCAGTCGAAGTTTAAAAATTCAGTATTGCCAATTTCAACTCAATCCGTCAAAAAAAAATTGCGGTTGAAGTATGATCGAACTTCAACTTTTTTTGGTATTGCGGTTTTCAACTCTGTACAAGTGGGATTGACTAGTATATATGTCAATAAACTTCAACTGCTTAATAGAAAATATTAAAGAAAAATATAGGACGGGTAAAATAACTATTTTAATTAATGTTGAATTAATTTTAATTAATATTTTTTATAAATTTTCAGAAAAAATAAAGTTACACCAAAAAAGCAATTCGAAAAATTGGTGGAGTTAATGGAGAAGTTTCCAGAAGTAGGAAGAGGAAAGCCACAATTTGGAAACAATAAATTCAAATTGAGGTGCAGCGCCTCAAAATTGCTAAATTAAAATCTTCGCAAAGATTTTAATTTTTTTTTTGGTTATTTAAAACACAAAGTAATATATTTTTTATTTTATTTTTAATTATTCTGGAATGAAGTGATGTTTTATATTTTTGTATCATAGTTTAAGTTTACAATAAAAAAATAAAGTGATATTGTTATTTAATGAATTTATTTAAATAAAATTTAAATTAATACCTGAATAAATAGCACATTAAAAATAATAAATGAAATTTAGTATTTTAATTATTTATAGGGAAGTAATAATATTATTGCGAATTATTCGAGCCGTATCCTCTTCTTCCCTTTCTATGTCCAAAATACCATTGGTCATTGTAGTATTTGAAGTAGATGGTATTTCTTCCGGAGATTCCAAATATTCCGGAAAGTGTTGGCAAATATTGTGCAATGCGCAACAAGCATTCACAATTTGCGTAGCCTTTTCGGGAGTGTAATGTAAACCTCGTACAGATCAAAGACATCGAAATCACCTCTTGAGTACACCAATTGTCCGCTCTACAATATTCCGGGCCTTTGAGTGTACTGCATTGTAGCGTGCTTGGGGTGAAGAAGCTTCCGCCAAGCGATAAGGCGTCATTAAAAATTTGTGCAGAGGATAGCCAGCATCGCCTAAGAAATTACATTACTCCAATTATTTAGCAATAAATACGATAAAGTCTTACCCAAGATCCAAGTGTTATTCTGTATGGTGTTCTGTAAATGCACTTTCAAATCGCTAACATTGAAAACAAAAGAGTCATGATTTGCGCCTGTATGCCTAGCATCCACATATCGAATAGACATTTTATAATCACAAAGCTAAAAATTTTAAGAAATTATACCATTTTGTTTCTAATATAATTCAGATTTTATACATTCAATCATCACGTTTAAACTGTAGTAGCCCTTTCTGTTAAGATCTTCTTTTCTTGGTGAAATTATGCGAACATGAGTCCCGTCGATGCAACCAACTGCTCCCGGGAAAGCACTCTTTGAATAAAATGAAACTTTTGAAGCGTTTTGCTTCTCCTCAGTCATTTGAATGTTAATCCATTGGGCACAAATACGTTGTTCAATTATATTTAGAACCTCTTTAATTACTAAACATATCGTAGATTGCGCCAACCCAATGTTAAAATCATTTCCATTGCATTTTTGATACCCATAGTCAGCAAGGAAACGCAGAGTTGCGCATAATTTTAATATAGGAGGTATGGCCGTTCCTCGCACACGTTTGTGGAAGTGTTCCTTCATCTCATTCAGTGAAAAACAAAATGCTTCTTTATTTAATCGAACATAACTTATGAATCTGCAACAAATATTATTAAAAAGCCACTCAATTGTGAAACAACTATGGCTTACTTTGCATTTGGAAGCTCCAATGGATTTGAGTGATCACGAAGGCTTTTTCGTGTACGTAGCACATCAATTTTGCCCCCAATATTTTCGTCATTGTAACATAAATCAAAACTTATATCCATTTTTTATTTATTTTAATGTTTATTCACTTTTTCGCGAGCGACAACTGAATTCAATTGTTTAAATATGTCGTCTAAAAAATTTAAGCTGTTTCACTATCTGTCAAATTTCCCTTTCTTAGGTTGGCAACGCCAATCATACTTCGACTGAACTAAGTTGAAGTTCGCAATACCGAAAAAGAGTTTTGTTGATCTGAAGTTGAATTGCCTTAACTTCAATTTGACCAAGTCGAGTTGAAAATCGCAATAGGGGCATAAATTAATATCATTCATCTTCACATTTTTTTTAATAATTTAAAAATTATTTCAATAAATTATTACATAGATACAAAAATAATATATACATATACATATGAACATACGTACATATGTATGTCTAAAAAAATATTACAATGTTATCATTTTTCAGCTTTTCGCTTTCTATATTTTTTTTTGCTTAAATCTATGGTGGGTCATTTCGATGGACTTCCGCATTTCTTGCTCGAAATTTGCAAGTCCACAAGTGATGAAAGAATCTATAAAAAATGTAATGAAAAATAAATTTAAAATACATATTTTTAGGTAAATATGTATGTATAAAATTAACCATATAATATGTTGGACAACAGAAACTTTGATAGCGGTTGCTTGCCTCCCCTACCGTCCCAGTTACACAAAGTCAGGACACCGTCGGGAGAATGCAATAATTACAGTGAAAAATACACTTAGGTTAAAAGCCTTTTTTTTCCTGGCTCATATATGCACTAAATGTATTTTTTTCATATTGAATTATTATTTTCTCTACTCACCTTTTTTTCCAAATATTATAGACACAAATAGTTCACAAATTTAACGAAACACAATTAGAATAGATTTAAATATTTATTTTAAATAATTTTGCATAAATATGCACAAGCACAAATCTGCACAATTCTCAATATCAACGCGTTTGTAACCGAATTTTTGGTTTCTTCGAATTCAATTTGTCACAACGAACAAGCAAACGTCAAATTCACGGTATTATGCTGTACGCTTTCACATCCATCGTTTTCAATAAGCGGTGACAGCTAAAAAATTTGTTTGTCTTCTTTTGTTTTATTTTTGCTTAACATCTGTTGAGTGAAGAGCTTATAATATAAAACAAACAAAAGACACAATAGATTGACTTCTTACTCATTTCAAAGATTTGTGAGGGAGTGCTAGTGACAAGTAAAAATTGTGCCAAAGTATTGGAGTTTCGGTCACGCAAGTTTTGCTGGGCGTGCTTGTGCTTGCGCCTGCGCTTGTGACTGTGCCCGTTCCTTGTTTTCCTTTCCCCCAGTTCTTCTGCTGCCGGTCTATTTATACTAACTAGTATGTTTACTTATTACTAGTTGATAGTTTGTCTAAATACAGATTGTATTATTTGTTTAGGTTTGTTTACACACTATATTTATTGTTTGCCTAGATATATTTGCTTTGTTTTAAGATAAGGTTGTTGTGGAATTAAACTCAATGTTGTTTTGATACTTGTTTGTTTAGGATTGTTTGTTGTAGTGATAGTGTATTTCAGTTGTTCCAACTCAAGGTTGTTTCTGCATTCTGTTTACTGAAAAAGGGTTGATTTGATGTTTGTTACTATTATAAGGAATACATTCCTTAACTCGCGATTTTGTCACTTCACTCTCTTCTGATGTAAACCTTTTTTTTTTGGTTTTGGTCACTCCACTGGCACTGTACCCATATACATACTTATGTGTATACCGTATAAGAATTATTGTTGCACTTGCGTTCACCTCACTTTTATTTTTGTAACTTTTTTCGTTCACTTGTTATGTTACATATGTATATAAAATTTTATGTACATATATATACGTATATGTATATACATATATACATATATGCATATATACATATATATATATATTTTTTTCTTCAGATTTGTTACCACCGTTTTTCTTACTTTTCACCATCGCTTAAGCAAGATTTTTGCCACAATATTAATATTTCACTTTTTTTTTGTTTTTGGTTCTTACGGTTTTGTCACCAACGGTTCTTCCCACTTTTCACAATTTTTCAACGTGTTTTTTTCTTTGTTAAATTATACTGTGTGTACATATGATTTGCTTGTTTCCGTATATGTACAAGTATATTATTTCACTTCACAACAATTTTTTGTAATTGATGATATTTTGAAATTTACCGCGTCGTCGCGTTACCGTGATTAATTTAAAAAGATTTTTTTTTTTGTTATCACTAGTGCCGTCCGGTACGGCTTTGAAGGACCATAGTAAATTCGATACGCTTAAGAGATACAAGATTACCGACACTCACCTTTCTTGCGAAATTGCAGCGAACGTGTACCGATTATGATATGGGATGCGTGTATGCGCGCGGATGAAGAACAAAAGAGACCTGGCGCCGTCCGCCCGTCCCTTTTGTAAATTATGTGTGTTGAGGATGAGATGAAACGGATGGGGCGCATGATGCCGATGTGTTGAGTTGATGTGTGTAGTGTGGTGTGTATGTGTGGGGTGTAGCTATGTTTTATTTAGAGGGGGGCGCAGAAGCTCATTTAACCACATTGGTTGAACGGACAAACTTTAATTTCGTTTAAGTTTTTGAAATGTGCTCCTTTTGTATATTTATATACTTTGTTTTCTATTGTAATTGCATATTTCTGTTCTCCTATCATTTCAAAATGTTGCCTATTAGGTAATGTCGTTATTAGTATTAGATCTGCTTTAACGTGTGTAAATGGTATTTTTATAGCTAAAAGTAATGCGTCATCTTTATATGAAAGGAGTCCTGTCTCTACGTGTTTTAATTTAAAAATGTCAATATTGAATTTTTCAATTTCTTCTGTTGATAATATACTAGGGTGTAGTAGATTATGCTTTGCTGAAGCTATGTTTTCTTGAATTTATTCAATTTTACTTTGTAAGTGCTTAAGTTTAAGCATTTGATCTGTATAAAACATGGGCTTTATAATTTTTTCGTTTGATTTATTTATTTTTTCAAAGGTATTTAGTGTTTCTGTCCTATCGTCTTCTATGATTCCTTTTAATGTATTAATGGATTTATTGAAGTTGTCATTTATATATATTTGTTGATTTACCGCTCCTATTATCTTATGATTGTTTTTATCTATTGTTTCTAATGTTGTGGTATGTTTTCCCTATCTTCATTGTCCATTTTTCCGAAGAGCCATTTGTATGTAGTTCCTACAATATTAAATAGTCCTCTGCGTTTTCTATTATTTCCTATAGGCATTAATGTGTTTATTTTTGCTTTAATAGACTTTATTTCTTCATATAATATTTCCCTGTCATTCCTGTTATATTGGTTGAAATTATTTTCTAAGTTATTTTCAATTTTATTATAATCTGCATAAATTCCTTGGGGTGTATTATAGGGATTACCGTTGTGATTTGATTCACTATCTCTAACTCTCTGATCCTTATTCTAGTGTATCCCGATTGATTTTCAAGCTTGTTTATTTGTAGAAGTCCATTGATTGCTGTTATTATCATTAAAAGTATTGTAATTTTCGCCATCCTGAAATTTAAATTTTCGTTTAACTTGAATCTTATATGCTTTTTTAAACTTTGAATCTTTAGATATTAAGTGATTTCCCTCTGCTTAAAGTTGTTTACTCCCTTGTATCTTGGTTGTGTTTTGTTAACTCTATGATTCTTTATATATTTATTCTGAAAATCTTGTACGTTTACCCTGTTTTCTTTTTTATTAATATTATTTATTATATTTTCTTTTTGCTTTTGTAATTTTTCCGCGAGTTTGTTTAGTTCTTGTCCGGAAAGTACATAAGTTATTTATGAAATCAATGGCCTCTTTTTTGTCGTAGAATGTATAGTATTATTATAAGCAGTTATTGCTTTGAATACTTTCTCTTTCAGATTGTCGTTGTTATTTGCATCGGCATAAAAAGTCTTATTTAAGTGTTCATTCAAAGTTAAGTGTAATCTTTCAACATCTGCGTTTCTTGTTTTATTATAAGTGGTAGTTAGGTGTAGGTTTATTTTATTATCTTTTAAGAATTGTTTTATTGGTACTGTAGCTAATTCATTGTCTGTTACTAAAGTTTCTTCTTCTTCTTAATTGGCGTAGACACCGCTTACGCGATTATAGCCGAGTTAACAACAGCGCGCCAGTCGTTTCCTCTTTTCGCTACTTGGCGCCAATTGGATATTCCAAGCGTAGCCAGATCATTCTCCACCTGGTCCTTCCAACGGAGTGGAGGTCTTCCTCTTCCTCTGCTTCCCCGGGCGGGTACAGCGTCGAATGCTTTCAGAGCTGGGGTGTTTCCGTCCATTCGGACAACATGACCTAGCCAGCGTAGCCGCTGTCTTTTAATTCATTGAACTATGTCAATGTCGTCATATATCTCGTACAGCTCATCGTTCCATCGAATGCGATATTCGCCGTGGCCAACGCGCAAAGGACCATAAATCTTTCGCAGAACTTTTCTCTCGAAAACTCGCAACGTCGACTCATCAGTTGTTGACATCGTCCAAGCCTCTGCATATAGCAGGACGGGAATTATGAGTGACTTATAGAGTTTGGTTTTTGTTTGTCGAGAGAGGACTTTGCTTCTGGCATTGCCTACTCAGTCCGAAGTAGCACCTGTTGGCAAGAGTTATCCTGCGTTTGATTTCTAGGCTAACGTTGTTGGTGGTGTTAATACTGGTTCCTAAATAGACGAAATTATCTACGACTTCAAAGTTATGACTGTCAACAGTGACGTGAGTTCCAAGTCGCGAGTTCGACGACTGTTTGTTTGATGACAGGAGATATTTCGTTTTGCCCTCGTTCACTGCCAGACCCATTTGTTTTGCTTCTTTGTCCAGTCTGGAGAAAGAGGACTAACGGCGCGGGTGTTAAGGCCGATGATATCAATATCATCGGCATACGCCAGCAGCTGTACACTCTTATAAAAGATGGTACCTTCTCTATTAAGTTCTGCAGCTCGAACTATTTTCTCCAGAAGCAGGTTGAAAAAGTCACACGATAGGGAATCGCATTGTCTGAAACCTCGTTTGGTATCGAACGACTCGGAGAGGTCCTTCCCGATTCTGACGGAGCTTTTGGTGTTGCTCAACGTCAGTTTACACGGCCGTATTAGTTTTGCGGGGATACCAAATTTAGACATCGCGATATAAAGGCAGCTCCTTTTCGTGCTGTCGAAAGCAGCTTTGAATTCGACGAAGAGGTGGTGTGTGTCGATTCTTCTTTCACGGGTCTTTTCCAAGATTTGGCGCATGGTGAATATCTGGTCGGTTGTTGATTTTCCAGGTCTGAAGCCACACTGATAAGGTCCAATCAGTTTGTTGACGGTGGGCTTTAATCTTTCACACAATACGCTTGATAGAACCTTATATGCGATGTTGAGGGGACTAATCCCACGGTAGTTGGCGCAGATTGTGGACCTTTCTTATGGAGTGGGCATAGCACACTTAAATTCCAATCGTTGGGCATGCTTTCGTCCGACCATATTTTACAAAGAAGCTGATGCATGCTCCTTATCAGTTCTTCGCCGCCGTGTTGGAATAGCTCGGCTGGCAATCCGTCGGGAAAAGCTGTACGTAAGGAGTTTGAAATGCCGTCCCACAGTCCCCTTATACCGAGTTGTTGACGAGTGCTCTCAGAGAGCAGGAGTGCAAGCCCAGTAGAAAATCGTTCGGCTGTCTGTTGTGATTGCAGCTTCTCGACGTCGAACCTTCCTTGTCTTTGGTGGCGCGCGTTGTTTGCTGCAAACAAGATAGTGGTCCGAGTCGATGTTAGGACCTCGGAGCGCACGCACATCTAAAACACTGGGGACGTGTCTTCCGCCTATCACAACATGATCGATCTGGTTGGTAGTTTTTCGATCCGGGGACAGCCAGGTAGCTTGATGAATCTTCTTATGCTGGAATCTAGTACTACAGATAACCATATTTCGGGCCCCGCCGAAGTCGATCAGCCTCAACCCATTTGGGGATGTTTCGTCGTGGAGGCTGAATTTACCGACCGTAGTGCCAAATATACCTTCTTTGCCCACCCTGGCGTAAAAGTCGCCAAGCACGATTTTGACATCGTGGCGGGGGCAGCCGAGTTCTGTCCTTTAATGATTTGGCTGTTGCGTATTTTGTTAATTTGTCGATTCTTGTGAGGTACATTATACCTCTTTGTGGGTACCAAATATCAAAATGAACAATTTCATTATGTTTTTTAGAAGTTTCCGTAATATTTAAACTATGTTTGATAGGGTTTCTGTCGAACTTCGCCTTATTGCATATTTCACAATTATTGATGTATTTCTGTATTTCTTTTTGTGATTTGGGATAGTAGTGTGTTTTTTTTATTTCCTCAAATATTTCATTTATTCCCCTGTGATTATTTTCCAGATGTTTCTCTTCTATCAATGCTAAGAGTTCTCCTTTATCTGTTACATCATTTAAAATTATTTTTGATTTCATTATTTTTAGTTTTGCATTATTTGCGAAAAATTTTATATATAACTCTTGAATTTGTAGAAATAATTTGTCATCTGGGCAGTAAATTACGATTAATCCATTTTCCGGTAGGTTCTCTTGCATTATTTTTAAAATGTCGCTTTCAAGTGTTACATTTATTATGTTTCTTATTTTCCTTTGATGTATTATTTTCTTTGTTATTGATTGCCTTTGCGCTCTTTGAATTATAAGTTGATTATTATATATAATATATTAATTGCATTTTCTGTTATTTTTGTGAAATATATACTATCCGTTTCTGCACTATGTACAGTATCTATGTCGTCATCATTGATTATTTCATTTAAATTTAATTCTACCATATTAGTATTTTCATAATTTAGTTTGCTTAGACCATCTGCAATTACATTTTCTTTACTTTTAATGTATAAAATGTCGAAATCAAATTCATTAAGTTTAATTTTCCACCTTTGTAATTTTGAATTAGGTTTCTTTATATTATTTAACCAAACCAGTGGGCGATGATCTGTTTTAATGGTGAATCTACGACCAAAAAAATATGGGCGAAAATATTTAGTGGCCCACACTATGGCTATTGTTATCTTGCATAAGGGCGGCTCCTAGAGCAAAATTACTCGCATCTGTCACAAGAGTAAAAATTTTTTGTGAAATCTGGGTGGATTCAAATGGGGTAATTTTTTATCAACATTTTTAATTTAAAGAAAGAATCTTTGTAATTTTGGTCATTAATGTTTATTTTTGAGCCTTTTTTTAAATATTTTATTAAATGGTATGCTATTTTAGAGTAATCTTTAATAAATCTCCTATAGTATCCCGTAATACCTAAAAATGCTTTTATTTCCTTAACTTTTCTTTTCTATTGCTTCCACTTTTTGAGGGTTTGGTTTAATACCATCTTTTGTAATCAAGTGACCTAGGAATTTTGTTTCTTGTCTTAGGAAATCGCATTTATTTAATTGGATCTTTAGATTTTTTTCTTATATTCTCATTAAAATTTGTCCCAATGATTCTAGGTGCTCTTCTACGCTTGTAGAAAATACTAGAATATCGTCCATGTACACAATGCAAATTTTGCGAAATATTCTTTTAATATATCGTTCATTAACCTTTAACGTTGCCGGCGCAATCCGAAGGGCATTCTTAGAAATTCATAATGTCCATTTGCAGTGGAGAAAGCTGTTTTGTGTATGTCGCGTTCGTCCATTTCAATTTGATGAAAACCTTTGGCTAAGTCGAGAGTGGAAAAATATTGGCATCTTTCCAATTTGTCAAATATATCATCTATATTTGGAATTGAAAATCTGTCTTCTGTAGTTACGCTGTTCAACTTCCTGTAGTCGATCACAAGACGACATCTTTGTTCATTGGTTGCGTCCAGTTTCTTTGATACCAGCCAAATAGGGCTGTTGCAAAGTCTAGAAGAGGCTCTGAATATACCTTGGGTTAACATTTGGTGTATTTGTTTTTCTATTTCCGGTTTGTGTATTTCTGGGTATCGGTAGATTTTAGAGTTAACCAGAATATCATTTTTGGTTATTATTCTATGTTTTGTTGAACTTGTAAATGTTAAATTATCATCTTCGTTGTAAAATACGCTTTTATATCTTTTTAGTATATTTATAAGTCTATTTTTGTCTATACCGTCAACGAATTCTGTGACACATTTATCTTTTATGTCATTACAGAAGATTTCCACCTCATTGTCTTTAAAGCTTTTGGGTAGTCTATTATCGCATTTATCTTCGTTAAGATATTGTTGCCAATGAGTCCGTCAAAGTTCTTGTTAAAATTACATTCCATGAATTCACATATAATTTCTTTTTCATTAAATTCTTTACATATTGGGAATCTGCAAAGTTTCTTAACTTCCGTTTTTCTTCCCATTGCTGTGACTTGTACATCTACTTCCATCTTCCATTTCGGGTTACAAACATTTTCGTTGATCAAACTGAACTCTGCTCCAGTGTCAATGATGAAATATAACTTTCTTATGTGTGTATCTATTATTATATATGGTAATTGTTTTTGGATCCCACTAAAAATTTGTATTTGCATTGCCAATATCCATAGGCTCTGGTTTATTGCGATTTGATATTGCGGACCGATTATAATTTCCTGATTGGTTGTAATTCCGCGTTTGATTCCCGTCTCTTTGTTGATTAAAGTTTATTTGTGGGTTGAAATTTCCCTGTTGGTTATAATTTGTGTTTGTTGTCTGGTTTGACATTCTAGTTTGGTTTGATCCGTTGCCACTGTTATAATTATTACCTACATTCCTTGGGATATAGCCACCGTTATAATTGTTGTTATTGTTATTTTTGTTTCTTGGGACATAGCCACCGTTATACCTGTTTTGAGACATATAATTATTATGTCTATTATAACCAGTGTTTAAAAAACTGCAGTCGAATTAGCAGAAGTCGCAATATTGTTGCTATTCGCTACTTCAACTGCGAGAGATATCGAAAAGTATGCAAGTGCTTTTGCTTCTGCTTCTGAAAAAATCAGAAGTCGCATGCTTTGACTGTCGCAAAAATCAAACAGCTACGAAAATCAGAAATCAGCATAAGTCGCCGTTATTCGTTTTTCTGCTTTGCTGTAGCTTTCGATCGTATACATAAGTTGCCGCAGCAGCTATCGACAATTTTCGACAATCGTCGGCCGTCACAGTCGCGAAAAGTAATGCATTCGACTTTTTACTACTTTTGATTTTTGTCGCTGTTGCTTTCGATCAGCAGCGTAAGTCAAAAAAAGCAAGAAGCGTCCGATTCGTGGAAGTCGGCCGTTGCGACCGTTTTTAATTAGCTACGACTTTAAAGAAATGTTTGGCAATTACTTATAGTGTACTTAATTTTTTTTATTATGTTGTTCATTTTCAACTTTTTTAATTTTTCTTAAGTTTGCAAAAATAAAAAACTAAATCAAAATTCGTTGGAATAAATAACATAAAAACATAACAGCAAATTAATTTTTCATTGCTTTACAAAGTTGCTCTTGTTCAAAAAGTGGCAACGTATCAATGGCCATGTCCAGAAAGCTAGGCTTTAATTTTACTAGCAATATGTTCTCAAGAACATCGTGGCTAAATCGATTGCGAGAGTCCGTAAGCACCAGTCTTAAAGTAGAGAAAGCTCGTTCAATCGACACCTGTTATAAAAATAATAAATAAATGAGAAAACTTTCCACGCTGCACTTGACACCATAGCTGAACACGTGTGAGTCTAGCAGCGTTCTAATTGCAAGTAAAAGCAAAAGAGCAAAAAGAACAAGACGGGGACTGCTGGTGACTTCCACGAATCGGACGCTTCTTGCTTTTTTCGACTTACGCTGCTGATCGAAAGCAACAGCGACAAAAATCAAAAGTAGCAAAAAGTCGAATGCATTACTTTTCGCGACTGTGACTGCCGACGACAGTCGAAAATTGTCGATAGCTGCTGCGGCAACTTATGTATACGATCGAAAGCCACAGCAAAGCAGAAAGCAGAAAAACGAATAAAGGCGACTTATGCTGATTTCTGATTTTCGTAGCTGTTTGATTTTTGCGCCAGTCAAAGCATGCGACTTCTGATTTTTTCAGAAGCAGTAGCAGAAGCAAAATCATATGATCTGAAACTTGCCGCAGTTTTTTAAACGCTGATTATAACTACTATTATAAGTGGTGATATTATTTATATTTTGGTTGGGTCTATCACTAAAATTAGTCCTACAATAGCTATTAGGGTTAGGATCTTTCCTTTGTTGCCCTAGCGCTGTGAAGCCTTGATGTCTAGCTTCTAATATTGTTTTGTATGCCTTTTCTAGACTATCCGAGTCTCTTGCTATAATTACATTTTTAGTGAGTTCTGGGCGATGTTCCTTAAATGATTTCAGTGCTAAACTATTAACTTTATTCGTTAAGAAATTTAGATCATTATGCGCTAATATTCTATTATGTAGTTTATTCCTAATTTTATTTATTTTAAAATAGTAATTTTCTATTGTTGAGTCGAGGCTGATGGTTTTCAACTCATCCATAAGTTCCGCTGAACTTCTCTTCTCCCCGAAATTGCTCAGAAGTATTTGTTTCAATGTTTCCCAATCACTAACTTGTCCATATTTGTGAATTATTTCTCTAGTTTTTCCTACGCATTTTCCTTTCAGAAAATTGAATAAAATTTTTTCATTACATACATCAAAAGTTAGTATTGTGGGTAATATGTCTTCAATTTGCTTAATAAAGTCTGTTAATATGTTCGGATCTCGTCCATCAAATTCTGCAGTTCCATTAATACAGTTCAAAGTGAGTTGAAAAAATGGTATGGTGGATGCTTCCATTTTGAGAAAAATTTATTTCAAGTGAAAATTATATAAAAAAAAATGTTCGTATTTATTTTGATTCAACTTAGATTTATGTAATAAGTTCCTACTGGGTATTTTAATTGCTTTTGTACAGTTTGAGAGGTACTGTCTACTCTTGTAGTGAAGCCGCCTATCTAACAGTTTCAAAGAAATCTAGTCCAGACAAATTAATAATTTTATTAATTTTGGAGTCACTGTTTTAGTGAAACATTATTATTTGACTTCGATTTTGCAACACTCTGTATACGCGCGATTGAATTTTTATTTTACACTATTGTGCGATAATTATTACACATTGTTTTGTATTTTGTTACTTACTATAAAAAATTTAAATATATTTTTGAAGTTATACTTCTTATACGAGTTCGGAAAAGGTTGCGATAGATTCAGGTTGCGCAACCTTGCTCAATATGAATCTACGCAACCTTGTCTGCGAAGATGTTCGAGCAGCAAGTGAAGCGGTGACAATCGGCGATCGCTTGTTCGTTTCTTTCGGCACAGCTCGGGCTTTCTACCAACAACACAATGTTGCCATGCTTATGCTGTTGTTGTTTTTGTAGAACAATGTTTCAATTTTTGGTTGGTGACATATTCAATTAAAAAAAAAATCTGTTGGGATTCGAACCTACGTGCTCGTCGTCACTTTTAAAGCGCTTACCACCAACACCACCATTGACACTTGAATTGCTTTGTCCTAACTATGGTTTGGTTATGCATGAAAGAAATATACAATGGATCGCCGATTGTTACCTCTTTCCTTGCTGCTGCTGCGCATATGTATGTTTGTATGTATGCTTGTTCATTATTGAAGTTATACTCTTTTTTCTTTCCTTTGTCTTTCATTTCTGCGAATTCTCAACTATTTTATGTGCCCTGTTATTGAAATACCCTGCGTTGGCCGTTGAAAAATTAAGGCTATACTTTACAGGATTATTTCTGTAGTTAGTCTTCATTTTCATTTTTTGGAAATCGACCCGCGATGACGAGGTATATCGTTTTATCTGACAGCGTGAGGTTTAAGAAGTTCATTTCTAATTTTGTCTTGTGGCATATTTGAAATGATGTTTCTTCGAAAATCGTTCGCTTACAACGGATAAAACGACTTCTGAGTGGTGATTTTAATGACTGAATTCCTTTTGGTTGAAATGCTCTGCGTTGGCCGTTGAAAAGTTAAGACTATACTTCTCAGGATCATTCATTTCTTCAAAGAAATTAATGACCTTTAGAAATATGCATATTTGCATTATTTCGTTGTCATTTCCATATTCGTAGCAATAGAATTGCTATGGCATAAGTAAAGTAATGGCCGCCGATTGTCACCCCTTGCCGTTGTAGCAGCTTCGCCTACAAACATGCGTAAATATGTATGTATGTATACGATGCAGATTTTTGCGAAAAGCACCAGAAAGTTGTGCAGTTTATGATTTTTAGCTTTTTCCATCGTCGCGAAAAGACGACTTGTTGGCAAAGGCATGCTCGGGGAGATAATAAATTATAATAAATTTATAAAATGTGAATTTAAGTTTTCTAGTCTTCTTTCAAACAAAATGATATGCATTTCTTGGAATATCACTAAGAAGTCAACTTCATCAGCGCGTAGGGACTCCACACACCTTTTTTATATATGTATATGTATTTTTCTTACTCTTATTTGTTCTGCTGTTGCTTTTGTTGTAATTGCTGTTACTGCTGTTGCTTTTATTGTAATTGCTGTTACTGCTGCTGCTGCTGCTGCTGCTGTATAGGGTGCATCCAAACTCAAATAACCGCTACCGTTGTACGAATGTTTTTCAGTAAAAGTCACGCTTTATTTATTTACATATATATTTTGAAAGCTCATTATTTGCTGATATTGTTTAAGGTTTTCTTGCTGTGCATTTAACACGACTTAAATGTTTTTATTGTATTTTAGCAATGTTTTTGTATAGTTCTTTTAATGTTTTTCTATAAATATATTATTATTTTCCAAAATTCTATTAACATTTACACTTTTTTCTTTGCACTATTAATGCCGTCGCTTTCACTAGCTTCCCAAAAATTGTTAGTTTATCCTTGTCGCCAGTTTTGGTGGCATAAAGAACTCAACTTCTTCTTGGCTCTTTAAGTCAACTCTACAGTTAAAAATGAAAACACTGAGCTTCTTTGCTTAGGTCTAATCTTCGGCTCCACCAATCTTTATTTCAATCTCTGCGACTTACATTCTAACTTGATGTGGGCGCAGGCACTTACCCAGTTAGAACAGTGACGGTCAGTGACGCCGGTAACGCGTGCCGGTTTAATTGTCACTTTTTCCTATCACGTTCTTAAGGGGGAATCAAAAAAGTTCCCAAAACTTTTGTATACATGTGATCTTGTATCTCCTTCTCGCTCACATATTTTCTGCTATAATAAAACTATATCCTTCTTTCTCACACTTTCATTAAATTTGGGATAATTCAACAAAACTGCTCTCAGGAAAGCGCGACGGTGCATTCTACAATAGCCTAGTGGGTAAACCACTCGCTTGTTATTCCTTCAACCTAAAGTTCGAAACTCAAAAATATAAAGATTTTTTTTTTATAAAATATATTTTTTTTTATTAATTTTAATAATAAAATAATTTTATTTAAATTTACATTAAATTCATTTCCTTCATCTTTTGACATTTTTTTTTTAATAATATAAAAATTATTTCTATAAATTCTTATATAGATACAAAAAATAATATATAAATATACCTCTATGCATTTTAACAATATATTGGATTACCATTTCCTTCCACAGCCAAATTGTTTTCTTGTTGTTTTGAGAAGCTTACCTCTGGGTTGTAGCAACCAGAAATGTTGAATTTCTTCCGTTTAAATGCCAATTGTTCTACAATAACAAATGCGTAAAAATGAATTGAAAACTAAAATGACGATTTTCCATGTACCTTTTACGAGAGTCGAAGAAGTTGTCGGGCATTCCTCCAAATAGGTGTCATCAAAAAGCGCCGGTGAATCCATCTGATTAAGAAATAAAAATTTGGCAGCATCAAAATTCATTTTAAATAACTTAACATCATATAATAAAATACGACCGGGCTACAATAATTTACATCTTTTTCTCAAATTTTCATAAATTTAGATGCACTAAGATTAAAAGCCTTTTTTTCCAAGCTCATACATATATGCACTAAATGTATATTTTTTCATATCGAATTAGTATTTGTTTTACTCACCCTTTTTCCAAATATTATCTTGAAAACACAAAATATTCAGTAGGTTTAAATATTTATTTTAAATATAATAAATATGCACAAGCACAAATCTGCACAATTCTCAACTATCGACGCGTTTGTAACCGAATTCTTTTTTTCTTCGAATTCAATTTGTCACAACGAACAAGCAAACGTCAAATTCACGGTATCATGCTGTACGCTTTCACATCCATCGTTTTCAATAAGCGGTGACAGCTAAAAAATTTGTTTGTCTTCTTTTGTTTTATTTTTGCTTAACATCTGTTGAGTGAAGAGCTTATAATATAAAACAAACAAAAGACACAATAGATTGACTTCTTACTCATTTCAAAGATTTGTGAGGGAGTGTTAGTGACAAGTAAAAATTGTGTAAACGTATTGGAGTTTCGGTCACGCAAGTTTTGCTGGGTTATACATTTGTTTATACTTACATACATACACACATCTGCATGCATGCTAAAAGAATTTGTTTTATCAGCAGAAAATGTGTAAGCAGGCTTCCCTTATTTCAAGAAAGAGTTCAGGTTTCGAAATCTTTCTTGAAGTGGATAATGTTTATTTATATATTATTGGGCTTATGTATGTCAATATGTGACTATATGCGATTAGTGCGACCTTTGCCTTTTGTAACTCTAGGTACGTCACTGTGTTGCATGGGAAATTATGTGAACCTTTGACTTTGCTTTTGAGTTGTTCTATTGAATATGTAAGCAACTGCTCTGAGAGCTCTTGGAAACAATGAAAATCGTTCAAGGATGTCGGTATCATCCAATAATGTGAGAAAGGTGGCAATTTTTCGACCTTCTTCGGCGATAATGTTGAGCATGGGGGATTGTGGTCAAGAATCAGGAGATTCTATCAACCATCGGGGGCCATTGCACCAGAGGGCGGTAGTGGCAAGGTGCAGTGGCTTGCACCCTCTTGTACCTAGATCGGCAGGATTGTCAGCACTGGCTACGTCAAGTGGCTGATCCCACTAGGTCAAGTATTTAAGATGCACGGTTAAAAATATACGTCTTCCATGCATGTGGTGGTTTTTCCAACCAGGCTAGTACAATTTCGGAATCGGACCACATATATAGTTTGCATTTTGTCAAGTTTAATGCATTTGCACCATGGCAACTAATTTGGAAAGTAGTAGTGCGCCACATAACTCAAGTCGTGGGAGACTTATAGTTTTTAAAAGAGCCACTTTTGCTTTTGCTACTAATAAGTGGCTTGTGGTCGTGGTGTCACTCTGCGTGCGCTCATAAATAGTAGCGCAGTATTCCTTTTCAGAGGCGTCACATAAGCCATGTAATTCGAGAGGGAGTAGTTTACCCATCGGGGAATTTGAATCTGAGAAATGTCATTGCGAACTGGGACCATTTTTCTAAGCGAAGAGGTTTCACTTGTTCGTCCCAGTCGGTTCCATCTAGCCATAATTCTTGGATTAATATTTTAGCTTGGATCATAATTGGCGAAAGCCATCCTGCGGGGTCGAAAAGTTTTGCCACCGAGGATAAAATCTGTCTTTTTTTTATGGCCGATAATGCGGATATGGATTCAGTCGTGTATGATAACTGGTCCGATATCGCATTCCATTGGATGCCTAGTGTTTCTGTTGTACTTTCCTTTTCGAATATAAGGAAATTAGTGTCCAACAAATTTTCGTTTGGAATATTTTTGAGTATATTTGGGTGATTTGCCGTAATCTTTTTTAATGGAAACCCTGCGGATTTGAGGGCTTTTATTACCTGTGACAAGGCCTCGTATGCTTGTGGAAGAGTGTGACTTCCAGACAGAATATCGTCTGCATACGTTTGAGTTTTCAACACTTCAGTTGCCAGAGGAAATTCTGACTTTGTGTTGTCTGCCAATTCGTGGAGGGTTCGAATGGCTAGATATGGTGCACAGTTAACGCCAAAGGTAACTGTTTTTAATTTGAAGTCGCGTAGAGGACTGGTGGGGGATCTTCGGAACATAAAACGTTGAAAATCTTGGTCGTCTTTATGTACGACTATTTGCCGATACATTTTTGCAACGTCCCCATTGAATACGTTTTTGAATATACGCCAATTTAATATCAGAAGCATTAAATCTGGTTGGAGTGTGGGATGTCATTTAGGGAATACCCTGAACTAGTGGTTTTCGAGGCATTAAAAACAACTCTTACTTTTGTTGTTTTTTTGTCTGGCTTCACTACTGCGTGATGTGGCAGATAAAAGGAGTAGTATTTGACGATTTTCTCCCCTGGGGTTACTTCCTCCATGTGATCTAAATGGAGGTATTCTTCTAACACACCATCATACTCTGATTTGAGTTCACCTTTTTTAAGTAGGTTTCTTTCCATACTTAGAAACTGCTGTATTGCAGAGGTGCGAGAGCGACCTAAGGCGAGTGTGTCAGGAAATTGTTGCTTCAGTGGTAGTCGTACGACGTACCGACCGTTTTCTGATCTAGTAGTTGTGGCTTTGTAAAACTCCTCACAATACTGATCTTCAGGGGTTGTAACTGATATGGGGCGGGAGTTCTTCTAATTCCCAAATTTTTTCAATTGTGATTTGAGGTACTCGTTTGAAACTTCCTCAACTTGAGTTGTCATTGTTGTGACTGGTTCCGCAACTAGTCCACTTAGAACCCATCCGAAAATAGTATTTTGCGCCAGAAGTGTATTAGTAATTTTCTCAATACCTTCGAGTATTATCTGTGGTATGAGATCGCTGCCTAATAGAAGATCTATTTGAGCGGGGGTGTTGCAGTTTGGGTTTGCTAGCTATAGGTGGGAAACCTTTTGTGATTTTCGCTATGTAGCGTTTGGGTTTTCAACGCCTTTGAGCAGCTTGGTGCTTCTTGGCAGTTTTCAGAATTTGTTGTTGCAACTAATCCTGCTGCTCTTTTTACGTTTGCGCTGTTTGGGGGTGAGCTGGAATAATTTGTCATATGTGACATGGAATGATGTCTTTTATAGCAGTAAACGCAATTAAATATGCTTTCGCAATCTTTAAGCGTATGCGCATGTGACAAGCAGTTGGTACATAATTTTTTCGTTCTTACGAAATTGTTTCGATCGCTAATATTCATTTTTTTGAATTTTTCGCACGATTTGAGCTTGTGACCTCCTCTACAAAGTTCGCATGACGTTTGTTTATATTGTTCGGAAGTGAACGATTGATTCTTAAAAAAGCTTCTATTTAAATTATTGTGGCTACTTGCTTGGGGTCTTTGCAGCTTCTACTGAGGTCGTTTTGAACGTTTTTTTTTCTGACTAGTTTTTTATCTACCCTTTCTGCAATTTCATATTGGGTAGTAAGAAGTTCTTTCATTTGCTGCTACATTGGGCACTTTCTTCGCGATGAGGGCGATTGCTCCCACAAAAGTAACGATTTTTCTGGTAATGCATATATTTACCAGGCTGGGGTCCCAGTTATCTGTGGGAATATTCTGTGTCGATAAAATGGACAAACAATTTGAAACAGTGGATTGAAGCTTTATGAATTCTTCACTGATTTCTTTCTAAAATTTTGGCAAATTCATTAATATCGACAGCTTTTTGTCGACCAATATTCTCTCGTTTTCATAACGTGCTTTAAGAGCTTCCCAAGCAAAATTGAAATTTTCGTCATTGTGAGCGAACTGTTTAACTATTACGCCTGATGGACCTTTGGTTTTGTATCTGAGGTGATACAATTTCTGCGCTTGAGATAATTTAGGATGGTTTATGTACACAGCTGTAAGCACGTCCTGGAAGGACGGCCACTGTTCATAACCACCATGAAATACTTATATCTGTGTCGCATACTGGCACTTTAAGGTGAATGCCTGAACTTGCCCCTTGGGCTGGGCTTTGTAGCAGCTCTACCCTCGGTTGTGGAGTAGGTGCAATTGCTCTTAATAGCTTTAGTTGATCAGAAATCATTGCTTTTGTGTCTTCGAACTGGTCTAGGCAGTGTTCATACTTGATGTAAGCCGAGGATTTAAAATTCTCTGGTAGATCTGAATCCTCAGATTCTTCGATTGTGTCATATGCCGCTTGGAGACGCGTCCAAAAATTGTCTAAATTGTCTTTTTTGATTTCTAATACCGATTCAGAATTATCTTGAATCGGCGGAGATGAAAATCGAGTGCAGTATCGTATCAAACTGTCACTCTCAGCAATGAATTTTGTATAAGAAATATCTTTATCCCTCTTTTGTTGTTTTGTAGCACCTTGCTTTGAGCGTGTAGCTTCTGCCGGTGAACATGGACTTTTTTCGTCTGCAATCATTTTTGGAACTTTTAGCAACTGAGTTGTTTTAGATTCCTTTGAGTCTGAGCTCATTTGAAATATGTATAGAATAAATTAAAACGTCTTAGTGAAAACGAGACGTGTAGATGTTTAGAAAAAGTTTCGTATATGAAGTGTTGAATAGAAGACTCTTTTGTGTGTAAGAGTTTCAAAAAGAAAAAAAAATCAATAAAATCAATGGCTTTTTGGTAAACCGAGATTTCAAAAATATTTTCGTATATATAAGTATATGTATTTATTTCATTTGACGAGAACTCTTTTATGTAAATAAGAGTTTTGAACGAAATTGATATAAAAATATTTTATTTATTTATTTATTTAAAAGAGAAATAATTATAAATAATATTTCCACTTATATATATAGAGCACTGGCTGCCAGGGCCTTCAGCTAATGTTATAAAATCTTAGTCTATTATGTTCTCATTTGTGATCGATTTATATAACGTAAATTTAGATACAATATAAAGATAAATTTCAAAGCAAAAGTAAATGGATGCATGTATGTATGTTAAATTGTTTGTAGTGGTGATCTTAATTACTCCATTCTCTTACTTGGATTTCATTTACGTATGTTTCAACAGGTCTGCGTATATCTTTTTCGGTGAAATAGTCAAAGAAGTGGAGTGGTTGTTTGGAAGCTTCTTTAGCTTTTTTATCGGCAATTTCGTTGCCATGAATTCCGATATGGAAATATCCCACATTATTTTTGTACAGTTATTGCTTTGCAATAGCATGCTACGAATATTGGATATTAAAGATGTATTATTGGTATTAAATATAGCTTCAATTGCCGATCTACTGTCGGTACATATAATGCATTTATTTCCCATTCGGGAAGCAAATTGTACTGCCTCAAATATTGCGGCTGCTTCGGCAGTAAATACCGAGCAGTAGGATGGTAAGGAACCGACCATAATAGTAACACCTAGCTGGTTTGTCACAGCAAACGTTGTGCTAGTGTCTGACTTGGATCCGTCCGTATAATACAAGTTCCAATCATCATTTAAGGACTCTAATACAGCATTAAACATTTGTTTGTATTCATTACTGCTGGTAGAATATTTTGGGTACTTAAGTAGGATGTTAATGAGTGATGAATTTGGAAGCGCACTTGGAGGATACTCTGAAGTTTTAGGAGTGATGGAGTGGTTACGATTTTCAGCTGTTGAACTAGACTTAAGCAACGCATAATAGTAGACGGCTTACGGCTAGTCTTAAGATTTCGTATAGAACAATTGATTTGTGAAAAAATCAATTCATTTCTGCAGTGAAGTAGCCTCGGTATAAGCATCATGGTGTTACGCATGGTCCGGTAGTTTATATGTGGCAATCCAGCTTCAGATAGAATTGCCTTAATTGGTGACGTTGGGAAGGCACGAATGCTTCTTCTGACTGCTGCGTGGTAGGGTGCGTTCAAGAGCTTAATGTTTGTATTAGCGCAATGTCCGTAAATACAAAGTCCGAAGTCAATTTTAGATAATATTAAAGCTTTTGTTATATTGACAAGAGTATTTGTATGTACAGTATTTAGAAGATAAGAATTTAATTATGTTCAATCTAGAAAAAAGACTTACAATGCTCTTTGAAAGTTAATTTGTTGTCGAATATAAGTCCTAAGATTCTTACTTTATTAGTATGTGGGAGATCAACGTTTGAAAAGGATATATTAGGAAAGGAGCACTTTTGTTTCCGACATATGTGAAAAGTTTTACATTTGCTAGGCGATATATTAGCGCCTGAAATTTTTGACCAATTACTTATTTTATTCAATATATTTAAAAATATGTGTTTAACTTGGTTTAGATCTTGAGTTTGAGAAAATATTAAAACATCATCGGCATAGATGCAGTGTTTGACAGCTCCACTAGAACTTATAATTGTACTTATTTTATTGAACGCAATGGTAAATAACGCAACAGAAAGAGTTGATCCCTGTGGTATACCATTGAACAGATCGTGTAGACCGGATTTATGCTTATTGGCAATAACAAAAAATTTGCGGTGGTTCAAAAACGATTTTATTATATGATATAGTTTTTCGCCAACATTCCATTTTTTAAGTTCCCTGAGTACCATGTGAGGTCCAATCCTGTCAAATGCTTTTTCAAAGTCTAAACTTAGCACAGAAACGTGATTTCGGTTTGACAAAGCCGTGGAGGCATAGTGTTCGAAAAATAACAGAGCGTCAGTTACTCCTAAACCTTTTTGGAAGCCAAATTGTTGGGGTTTTATAAAAGCGTTTGCTTTGGCAAACCACATAACTCTTACAGATATTATTTTCTCCAGAATTTTGGACATGCAAGGAAGTAAGGAAATGGGTCTATAATTTTCTATTTGAGAAGTAGGTTTATTGGGCTTGGGGATGGGAAGGATGGAAGCTGTCTTCCACTCCTGTGGATAGATTCCCTCGTTGAGGATTTTATTGTAAAGAGAAATTATAGGTATTTTAAGGGATCGAGGGAGATTTTTAAGGATGGGATAGGAAATTTTGTCCAATCCTGGAGTTTTACCAGTCATCGATGCAATTGTTACATCGAATTCACTTAATGTGATGGGAGCATCTGCTTGGACGGCTCTGGGTGAGGGAAATGGGTTATTGTAGTTTTCAGAGATTGTTTGGCTTTTTAAGGTGTTGAAATCATTGTGAAAATTATGACTGTTGAAATTATCTGACCATGTGTTCGCAAACTTCTGAGCAATGTCTTGAGGGTTATAAATAGGACCTTGGGCTGAATGTATAAATGGTATGCTGGATCGTTGTGAGGAGCCTGTAAGAATTTTAATGTCTGACCAAATTTTTTTTGTGCTCGAAAATGGGTTGATATTGGCGGTGAGTGTTTCTAAAGCTTTTCGTTTGGTAGATTTTAATTCTTTTGTTTGTATTTGGACCATAATTTTTGTTTATTGTTCCTTAAAATTGTTAGGAGATTTGACCAATATGGCAATTTAGCATGGAAATGCTTGGTACTGGACTGGGGTATCGCGTAATGTGCTGCTGATCGGATGATTGTTTTAATGGCGGCAGCTTCAGCGTTTATGTTTTTTGCCAGGGGTTTGTTGTCCGAAAATGAAACAGAAAGACGATGAAAGTTTGCCCAATCTGCCTTCTCCGTTAAGAACTTTGATGTGGGTCTTACTTTATACCAATTAGGGATGGAAATGGAGGTTATAATCGGAAAATGGTCGCTATTATGGAGGTCTTGAAGTGTATTGGAGGAAAGTTTGGGTGCAATTGGTGTGGAGGCAAGGGTGATGTCGGGATGGGTAAACGTTTTATGAGTGGAGAAGTGAGTGGGTGATCCATCGTTAAGGACGACTAGGTTGTGAGAAAGTATTATATCCTCAATGATTTCTCCTCTTTTATTACTAGCAGGAGAACCCCACAGCGGGCTCCAAGCATTAAAATCTCCTAACAAAACAATTGGGGCAGAAACAGTGTTGATGATATTACTAAGGTCCCTATTAGTAAAGTTCTGATGAGGCGGGATGTAGCAATTGACAATAGTGATTTTGAAGCCTATGTCTATTTCCAACGAAAAGCAGGAAATGCACTTGCTTACAGGAAGTGTTTTGACTGCTATTAGAAAAGTAACTTGTGTAGTTTTTAGGAGAATACGCTATCTTATTAGCGGGGAGATGCGTCTCTTGTAAAGCAACGATTTCAGGAGAAAATTCATTAATTAAAATATTTAAATCAGGGTAATTATTAAATAATCCGTTTATATTCCATTGTAATATTTTAATCATATTTCATTTGTACTTGGAAGTCTGTAGGTAGGTAGGATAAGGGGGGAAAAATGGAAGCGGGAGTATCAGAAGAGGTATGTTGGGAAATAAAATTTGCGATAGTTGTTGTTGTTGTTGAGTCATCGACTGGAAAAGTGGTTTGACTGGTATTTATTTTGTTTGTTTGCCTTGCGTTGTTTTCTTTTGCTTCGTCGTTCGTTATATTAGTATCGGTGTTGTTGTTGCTCGAACGTATTTGTTCTGCTTGGGTTTCATTATTGTTTTGATTTGGTTGTGTATTGTTTGATTTTTTGATAACATTAGAAAAGGAAAGAGGGGTCTCGTTAAGAGGTGATGGTATTTGCATTTTTTGCATTTTGATCGCTTCGCGCATAGAGCACTTACTATTTGTTTTAATCTTTATTACTTGTTTCAATTGTACAAACTTTGGGCAAGATTTACTGGAAGCGGGGTGGCTGCCAGAGCAGTTTGCACACAAAGTGCGAGAGCATACTTCTGGAGAGTGAGGAGGGAGAGCGCATGAGTCGCAGGTGGATGTTTTATTATATCGCTTTGCTGTGTGGCCGAACAATTGACAATTTTTACACCTCATGGGATTTGGGTAGTATGGGCGTACTTTAGTTGTATACCATGATACTTCCAATGTCTCAGGCAATTGATATATATCAAAAGTGAGTAAAACTACTCCGCTAGGTACTTGTTTGCCATCAACATATTTTGGAAATTTGTAAACTGACACAACACCCTGGGCTTTCAGGTTTTCAATAATTTCATTTTCTGAAATATCATTAAGACATGGTGCGTAGATTGTGCCTTTGGAGTAATTCAGGTTGTTATGCAGCTCAATTTTTACATTACATATCCCGTGTAAAGTGGTTGTTTTACAAAACTTGTTTGCGATATTATCGTTTTTTACAAAAATTAATAAATTTCCGTCTTTTAGTTCGGATATATTGATGATTTCTGAACTAATAGCTTTTAAAGCTTTATGCACAGCAAAGCAAGAGTCCTTGTTTAAAGGTTTTATTGAGTTTGATGCACTTGCCACTAAAAATCTTGGGTTATCTTTCTTAATTAATGGTAAAGCGGGAAACAAGTCTTTAGTTATAGATTGAGGCTTTTTTCTTTTTGCTTTTGGGCTTGATAACAGGGCGAACCTGTTTTGCCCGAGAGGGGGGCCCTCAAGGGGCATTATTGCTTATGAAATATATGTACACAATTAGTAAAAGCACACGTGGCTTACCAATGGAAGAAAATTTGTAAATGACTTTGCTGACAACACAGGAGAGAAAAATTACTCAAAAAAGACTGCGAAACACTGAAATCACTTTAAGCACAACCGTATGCGTTGGATATCAGTCGATGACTGTGATATAAAAATAAAGCTTTACGTATTTGATAATACAGTGGAACTTCTCTAACTCGAATGTCCAAGGGACAGAAAGTAGAGTTCGAGTTACGGAAAATTCGAATTAAGGAAAATACACTAAGTTGAGTTCAAATATATTTACATATGTATGTATGTACATGTTTATTTAAAAAGACAGTTTGTAATACATATGTAGTATATAAATAAATGTATATAAATTCTTATTGGAAAAAATTGGTTTTTTTTTGTTTAAATACGGACCATTTCTCTTTCTCTATAAAATGTTTCTCTTTTGACGAAGTAAAATTTCTTAGGGTCTGGATAGCAGACTACGCTTGATTAAATGTGGGTATAGTTTCAGTTGTTGTTTCAACCTCGCTTTCACTAGAGACTGAAATAATAGATTATTAGTGTTGAACAATGCTACATTTTACAAATTTTACTTTAGACTTACCTTTTCCAGAAGGAACTAGATTTTCCATGACGCTATCTAAAATGTCTTCATCTGTTGGGAATCCCATTGTTTGCAGACCATCGTCAATATCGGCGTAATCATGAAAAGACACATTATCGGTTCCCTTTGCCGTTCGATATGTGGTCCAAATTTGTTTCAATTCAGACAATGGAAGATCGTCTTCTTCATCCCAGTCATCCGTAGTAGCATTCTGCATTAACACACCTTTAGGAAAACCAGCCTTTCTAAAACAATTGCTGATTGTTTGTGGTTTTACACCCAAATTCCAGGTTTTGTTTAGATCCCTGATTGCATCAAGTAACGACACAGTCGTAGGAGTTGGTTCTTCCACTTTCATCACAATTCGTTTTCTATAATGTTGCTTTTGAATAATCCCATGGTCCATTGGTTGTAGAACAGACGTCAAATTAGGAGGAAAATATTGCAGTTTAATGTTTTTTAAATTTGCTTGTACATTTTTAGGATGTGCGGGACAATTGTCAACGAACAGTAGTATTTTCCTGTTTTGGGCAACAAAGACTTTATCTAGATTTTTGAGCCACTTATCATAAATTTCACTTGTCATCCACGCTTTTTTGTTGTACTCATAGTCCACATCAAGTGATTTTATACCCTTAAAACAACGTGGGTTTTTTGACTTGCCGATAACTAGCAATTTCAACTTTTCTGAACCACTCATATTGCTTGCAACCATAACGGTAATTCTCTCCTTGCTGTTTTTGCCACCAAAGCATTTTTGACCTTTAAAGGCTAATGTTTTATTGGCTAAACATTTAAAAAAAATGCCCGTTTCATCTGCATTAAAAATATCGTTTTCGTGGTATTGTCTAATTAAATCTGGCAAAACGTTTTTTTTCCAATCTTCACTAGACTGTAAATCGGCTGAAGCACTTTCTCCACAAATCGCACACATTTGTGCGATATTATGCCTTTTTTTAAATTTATCTAACCACTCTACACAGCAGAAAAATTTTCGCGACCCAAAGCAAACGCAAATTCTTTAGCTTTTTCTCTGATTAAGGTTCCCGAGAGAGGAAGATTTTTCTCACGTGCGGTAGTAACCCACTCAAGCATAGCTTGATCAACATCATTAGTGACGCAAGCTGTAATCCTTTTTCGTTTGGAGTTAAAATTATAGTCACCTTTTTGTTCTACAAGTTTGTCTTTATTTTTCAAAATGGTTGATAACGTATTAGGAGGAGTCCCAAATATTTGTGCAATTAGTTTTAACTTTTCCTTAAGCGTTAAACACTTTACACTTCGTTTTGATGTCCTTTTAGTCCAATATCACTACAAAAATTGACAATTTTCACCACCGTTCTAACAACAACTAATACAATCGTATCTAAGTGCGTGCGACGCTTGCTAAGAAATTTAAAATACAAGTCGTTATCTGTCGCCGACTCGCAGCTCGGTAATTCCCCGAAATTGCGGTAGGTGTTTCCCCGAAAAATTCGAGTTGCGCTTGGTTACCGCCGCAGTTTCTGTGACATTTTAGTTCGTGTTTTAGAAATATTCGGGTAACAGAAATTCGACTTATAGGGAAAAAATTACATAGTGATGTTATAAAAACGTATTTTGTTCTTAAGGAAATTCGATATAGAGAATATTTCGAGCTACGGAAGTTCGAGTTAGAGAAGTTTCACATCATATGTAATCGCGAACTCTTTTAACTTAATAAGAGTTTTAAAATGTAATAAATAATTAATCGTTTAAATTCGTTTTTTTGTTAGCCAAAACCCAAGGGGTATCGCGGAATATATGCCAATGGGGACTTTGAAGTAGTGAGCGTATCTACATATGTGACACTACACTTATGTACAAATATTTTAGAATGTTATAAAACGTTATATGTTATATACATTATATTGCTGTATATGATTTGTACGCGATGTCGATCGGGTATATTTTTCAGTAAATATGGTATATATTTGTATGCGCCCGCATGTGCATATATATATACGTACATACATGTGTATGTATATACATATGTTCGCAGTGTTAAGAAGCCGCGAAAAGAGAATTTAATAATTTTTTAATTTTAGATATACATATGTTTGTATATGTATTTAAAATATATTGATGTGAATATGATTAAACATACGTATAAATTTGGTCAGAATAATAAGTGAGCAAGTTATGCTCTCTCTATGTAATATAAACATGCGATATGGGACATACATATATGTATGTATGTATTTATAATAAAAAGGATGTTAATTGACATACATATGCTTTTGTTTTGGTTTTTTTATGATTGTCGTAGCTTATTTTAAGTAATCCTGCTAATACTTGATTAAGTATAAGGGGTAATGCTGGAACTTTCTGCAAGTAAATACTTGAATATTTTATAGTTTTTGGAATAGATTTGTGTTATAACAAAACGGTTAGCATTTACCGGTAATCAATAATCCGCTATATACAGTACCAAACTGCTTTGTTAGCGGTTTTTCGGTTTTTACCGGAAAATAAACCGAATTTTTTCTTTTTTGATCGGGATTTTGGTCAGAATTGCAAATTTAATTTTGTAATTTTATACCATACATACATACATATATGCATATAGAAAGTAAATATTGAACGGAAACGATACACTCACATTGATTTCCGCCAGGGGCTTTTGGGGATAATAATTGTATGAGTATATGTTTGAATTGCAGTTAGAACAGTGACAGTCATGTTACCTAGGGACATGCCGGTAACGCGTGCCGGGTTAATTGTCACTTTTTCCTATCACGTTCTTAAGGGCGAATCAAAAAACTCCCAAAACTTTTGTATACATGTGATCTTGTATCACTTTCTCGCTCACATATTTTCTGCTGTAATAATACTATATCCTTCTTTCTGACACCTTCATTAAATTTGGGATAATTCAATAAAACTGCTTTCAGGAAAACGTGACGGTGCATTCTACAATAGCCTAGTGGGTAAACCACTCGCTTGTCATTCCTTCAACCTAAAGTTCGAAACTCAAAAATATAATTTTTTTTTTTATAAAATATTTTTTTTGTATTAATTTTAATAACAAAATAATTTTATTTAGATTTACATTAATGCCCCTATTGCGGTTTTCAACCCAACTGCATTTCAGTCGAAGTTTAAAAATTCAGTATTGCCAATTTCAACTCAATCCGTCAAAAAAAAATTGCGGTTGAAGTATGATCGAACTTCAACTTTTTTTGGTATTGCGGTTTTCAAGTCTGTATGTACAAGTGGGATTGACTAGTTTATATGTAAATAATATTTATTTCTATTAAGCAGTTGAAGTTCACCATTCGTGCAGTGAAATACAAAAAAATATTAAAGAAAAATGGAGGACGGGTAAAATAACTATTTTAATTAATATTGAATTAATTTTAATTAAAATTTTTTATAAATTTTCAGAAAAAATAAAGTTACAACAAAAAAGCAATTCGGAAAATTGGTGGAGTTAATGGAGAAGTTTCCAGAAGCAGGAAGAGGAAAGCCACAATTTGGAAACAATAAATTCGAATTGAGGTGCAGCGCCTCAAAATTGCTAAATTAAAATCTTCGCAAAGATTTTAATTTTTTTTTGTTATTTCAAACACAAAGTAATATATTTTTTATTTTATTTTTAATTATTCTGGAATGAAGTGATCTTTTATATTTTTGTATCATAGTTTAAGTGATATTGTTATTTAATGAATTTATTTAAATAAAATTTAAATATATGCCTGAATAAATAGCACATTAAAAATAATAAATGAAATTTAGTATTTTAATTATTTATAGGAAAGTAATAATATTATTGCGAATTATTCGAGCCGTATCCTCTTCTTCCCTTTCTATGTCCAAAATACCATTGGTCATTGTAGTATTTGAAGTAGATGGTATTTCTTCCGGAGATTCCACTTGAAAGTGTTGGCAAATATTGTGCAATGCGCAACAAGCATTCACAATTTGCGTAGCCTTTTCGGGAGTGTAATGTAAACCTCGTACAGATCAAAGACATCGAAATCACCTCTTGAGTACACCAATTGTCCGCTCTACAATATTCCGGGCCTTTGAGTGTACTGCATTGTAGCCTGCTTGGGGTGAAGAAGCTTCCGCCAAGCGATAAGGCGTCATTAAAAATTTGTGCAGAGGATAGCCAGCATCGCCTAAGAAATTACATTACTCCAATTATTTAGCAATAAATACGATAAAGTCTTACCCAAGATCCAAGTGTTATTCTGTATGGTGTTCTGTAAATGCACTTTCAAATCGCTAACATTGAAAACAAAAGAGTCATGATTTGCGCCTGCATGCCTAGCATCCACATACCGAATAGACATCTTATAATCACAAAGCTAAAAATTTTAAGAAATTATACCATTTTGTTTCTAATATAATTCAGATTTTATACATTCAATCATCACGTTTAAACTGTAGTAGCCCTTTCTGTTAAGATCTTCTTTTCTTGTTGAAATTATGCGAACATGAGTCCCGTCGATGCAACCAACTACTCCCTGGAAAGCACTCTTTGAATAAAATGAAACTTTTGAAGCGTTTTGCTTCTCCTCAGTCATTTGAATTTTAATCCATTGGGCACAAATACGTTGTTCAATTATATTTAGAACCTCTTTAATTACTAAACATATCGTAGATTGCGCCAACCCAATGTTAAAATCATTTCCATTGCATTTTTGATACCCATAGTCAGCAAGGAAACGCAGAGTTGCGCATAATTTTAATATAGGAGGTATGGCCGTTCCTCGCACACGTTTGTGGAAGTGTTCCTTCATCTCATTCAGTGAAAATCAAAATGCTTCTTTATTTAATCGAAAATAACTTATGAATCTGCAACAAATATTATTAAAAAGCCACTCAATTGTGAAAAAACTATGGCTTACTTTGCATTTGGAAGCTCCAATGGATTTGAGTGATCACGAAGGCTTTTTCGTGTACGTAGCACATCAATTTTGCCCCCAATATTTTCGTCATTGTAACATAAATGAAAACTTATATCCATTTTTTATTTATTTTAATGTTTATTCACTATTTCGCGAGCGACAACTGAATTCAATTGTTTAAATATGTCGTCTAAAAAATTTAAGCTGTTTCACTATCTGTCAAATTTCCCTTTCTTAGGTTGGCAACGCCAATCATACTTCGACTGAACTTAGTTGAAGTTCGCAATACCGAAAAAGAGTTTTGTTGATCTGAAGTTGAATTGCCTTAACTTCAATTCGACCAAGTCGGGTTGAAAATCGCAATAGGGGCATATTTTAGTTTCATTCATCTTCACATTTTTTTTAATAATATAAAAATTATTTCAATAAATTATTATATAGATACAAAAATAATATGTACATATACATACATATGTACATATGTAATTATTTAGCAATATGTACATATGTATGTCTAAAAAAATATTACAATGTTATCATTTTTCAGATTTTCGCTTTCTATATTTTTTTGCTTAAATCTATGGTGGGTCATTTCGATGGACTTCCGCATTTGTTGCTCGAAATTTGCAAGTCCACAAGTGATGAAAGAATCTATTAAAAATGTAATGAAAAATAAATTTAAAATACATATTTTTAGGTAAATATGTATGTATAAAATTTACCATATAATATATTAGACAACAGAAACTTTGATAGCGGTTGCTTGCCTCCCCTACCGTCCCAGTTACACAAAGTCAGGACACCGTCGGGAGAATGCAATAATTACAGTGAAAAATACACTTAGGTTAAAAGCCTTTTTTCCTGACTCATATAATTAAGCTTTCTCTTGTTGAGAAAGCTAAAAAAACAAAATTGTTTTTTCGTTTAACAACGGTGCTGCATGGATGGCAGCGCGACCGCGTTACTTTATTGATTGACATAAAATGTGTCTAAAATTAGTGCTTAACATAATTTTATACCTAAATTCCGTCAAGCCTGCAGTGTGGTGGCGTAATGCACTTCCAGGAATTGGCTTGTGAAAGTGCATAAGCATTTCGGGTGCGCGTGCCGGAAGTCAAGTCGTTGTTACTGAAGCTGCTGCGGCGATTTGCTTAAGTCAGTAAGTTATGTAGTAGTTGCGCAAGTTATGTTGTCGAATTGTTGATAGGTGTTGTATTAACTCTTCCCCTCTTAGTTCGATCGTCCGCGATCGGTGTTATTGTTGGGCTGCGATGTTGTAATTTGCAGGAACGGGCCTTTCTGCACGTTTGCAATAAATTCTGCTTCTGGGCTAGGCGAAATGTACATTTTTTGTTTTTCTTTGATAATAAAAAATAAAATTGCAGTAGTGACTACTATAATTAAAACAATTGAAATATCAGAACTTAAGCTAATTATTGAGGATACACTGTTTCCATTCTTTAGTAATTTAAAATTATTTTCATGCTGAAGCTGTATTATGTACAGTGCTTCAATCTCTTTTTCTTTATTAATTTCGTTTGTATCATTTATTTTTGTTATTACATTTGGTAATACAAATGTTTCAAATATCCTCAAGTTTACGTTGAAATATGTTCTATTAGAAATCTTTATCTCACAATTTTCGAACCTTAATAAAAATGTGCCTTTTTGGCTTATCTTTTGTTTATTACAGTTTTGGGTTATATTTGAATTAAAATTCTTAAATACAAGGGTGCCTGGTAGCACTTCTATTACATCAGGTTTATTAAAATTTTCAAGCTTACAGCTCGCTTCTTTAAACATTAATATATTGCCTATATGTACATGTGTCTTTAATTATCCTTAATTTCTAATTGGTACATTTTATTGTCCTCGTCTACAAGGATTTCTAAATGGCTTAGTATTACTGATTTATTATTAATGTTTGGGATGGGTTCAAACTTTATTTTGGATAATGTATTCTGGGAATATTGTGGTATGAGGAGGGATAGGATGATTGTATTTTCCCGAAATAGTACGGCTGTTCTAATATTCTAAATTCAGTTCAGTAGGGGTTAGATCTTTATTATGGTACAAAAGGTCGATATTCTGTTTAGTTAATAATTTCCTAGCAGTTTCCTCTCTATCCTTATATAGTAATTTTGGGTCACTACAAACTCTTCTGCCAAAGAAAGCTTCTACGGGTTTCATTGCGGTAGTGGAATGAATTGAATAATTGTATTCTTTTACCGATTTCTCCAGTAATTCGTTAAAAGAATTATGCGTTTTTTCGCTTTGCAAGCAACGCATGATCTCCTGTAGAGTTGAATGAAACCGTTCAACCTGTCCATTTGAGGAGCTGGTGTAAGGGGCTGTTCGAAATATTTGTATGCCGAACTCATTCTCTATCATAAAATTTATTGACTCAGATTTAAATGATCTTTCATTGTCAAATACTACCGTTTCCGGTATGAGGGAAAGTAGTATATCTCTCAGAGGTTGCCTGATATCCTCTGCCGCTTTAGATTGTATGGGTTTCGCGACAGCAAATTTTGAAAATTTATCTACGGCTGTCAAAATCAACTGTTTTCCTATTATGAGGATATCTAAGTGAACTATTTGACCAGGAAACCGTGGAATTGGAGTGGCCTGTATTTGCGGCTTTGGCGGATGCCGTTCGTATTTATTAACTTTGCATGTTTCGCATTTTTATACTCTCGCAACAATGTTGCTAAGGAGAGTATTATAGTTTTGTTCACATAACGGTTGTTTGTAAGTCCTAAAACTAAAAGAGTCAGATATAGGGTTATATATACCAAAGTGATCAGGGTGACGAGTAGAGTCGAAATCCGGATGTCTGTCTGTCCGTCCGTCTGTCCGTCCGTCTGTTCGTCCGTCCGTGCAAGCTGTAACTTGAGTAAAAATTGAGATATCATGATGAAACTTGGTACACGTATTTCTTGGCTCTATAAGAAGGTTAAGTTCGAAGATGGGCAAAATCGGCCCACCGCCACGCCCACAAAATGGCGGAAACCGAAAACCTATAAAGTGTCATAACTAAGCCATAAATAGAGATATTAAAGTGGAATTTGGCACATAGGATCGCATTAGGGAGGGGCATATTTGGACGTAATTTTTTGGAAAAGTGGGCGTGGCCCCGCCCCCTACTAAGTTTTTTGTATATATCTCGGAAACTACTATAGCTATATCAACCAAACTCTATAGAGTCGTTTTCTTCTGGCATTTCTATATACAGTTCAAAAATGGAAGAAATCGGATAATAACCACGCCCACCTCCCATACAAAGGTTATTTCGGTATATAATATTTTCTTAACACCCTGATGACACGTACGAAATATGGGTGAAATCGGTTCACAACCACGGCTTCTTCCAATATAACGCTATTTCGAATTCCATCTGATGCCTTCTCTGTATACATAATATATACATTAGGAACCAATGATGATAGCGGAATAAAACTTTACAAAAATACGGTATTTGAAAAATATATAAATGACGTATAATGAAATCTCGATTATCACTTTATCATGCGAGAGTATAAAATGTTCGGTGACACCCGAACTTAGCCCTTCCTTACTTGTTTCATAATTTTTTTAATTTTATTTGCCATTGCAGGAAAATAATATTTTTCTAGGATCTGCATTCTATTTTCCCTGCAATTCTTATGTGCTCTATTATGGGTGCTAACTATTATTTCTTCTTGCTCTTGTTCATTCGTTATGTCCTTTACCATTATTTGGGTAAACCTAACTTTATATTTGTTAAAGTGTTAGGGATATAATTACTGAATTTTTCCCATAATATGCTCATCCGTTTTTATGCAATTTATGACGGACGGATTGAGGTATCTTTTTAAAATATCTATCAAATTTTCATCAGTATATTCGGGTTCGGTGATTAGATGGCGATGATACGTTGGAAATATAATTTTGAATTGGTAACTCGAGATTACGTCTTTATTTAAGAATATTTGATTTTTGAATGCGTTAATAGGTGCTTCAACGCTATATCTTAAATTGTGTGATGAACTTCCATCCGAATGAGTCGCTGTAGAGAGCGAATTCAATGGTGTATCATGAGGTATTCTAGATAAGGCGTCAGCTACGACGTTACCCTTGCCAGGTCTGTAGTATAACTCATAGTTATATTCTTCAAGGATCGCCTTCCACCGCTTCATTTTACTATTGCCATTCTTGTTGCTTAGCGCATAGGTTAAAGGTTGGTGGTCGGTCGTGATTTTTACCTTGCGTGAACCGTATAGGTAATTTCTGAAGGAGTTTAATGCCCATATTATTGCAAGCATCTCCTTTTCGTTTGTTGCGTAGTGCTCTTCGGCTCTACTCAACGTTCGCGATATAAAAGCTATCGGCTTATCGTTTTGCGACAAAACTGCGCCTATGGCGAAGTTTGAGGCATCAGTAGCCAGTTCAAATTCCTTTTCGAAATCTGGGAAAGCAAGGATAATGTCCTTGGACGTTAGGGAATTTTTAATTTTGATAAAAGACTCGATTGCATTTTTATCGAGGTCAATCTTAATGTTGGCCGATTTGTTTTTAGACGTTCGGCCCTCTTCCCTTCTTAAAAGGGATGTCAAGGGTTTGGCGATTTTTGCGTAATCTCTAACAAATCGCCTGTAATATCCTGACATACCTAGAAAGCTACTGAGTTCTTTTAAATTTTTGGGCTGTGGAAAATTGGAAATTGCCTCCACTTTTGGCGGATTGGTTTTTATGCCATTTGGTGTAATGATGTAACCTAAAAATTCCGTTTCCCTTTAAAAAACGTTGCATTTATCCAACTGCACCTTCATGTTGGCTTCATCTAGGGTCCTAAAAATTGTTTTAATGTGTCCGAGATGTTCCTCCTCGGTTTTACTAAAGATTATTATGTCATCAATATAGACATAACAACATTTCCCGATATATTCTCGCAATATATCGTCTAATGTGCGCTGGAATATTGATGGCGCATTTTTCAGGCCAAAAGGTAAACGCGTGAATTCGTATTTTCCATTGTTTATGGAAAATGCGGTTTTTTCAATGTCAGATTTTTTTAGTGGAATCTGGTGAAAACCACTTTTTAGATCAAGTACAGAAAAAAAATTGCTGTTGCTCAGCTGGGAGATAACTTCTGTTATCTCGGGGATAGGGTACCTATCCGCAGTCGTGACTGCATTGAGCTTTCTGTAGTGGATGACCATGCGGTACTGTTTGTTTCCCGCTGAATCCGCCTTTTTGGGTACAATTCAAACTGGAGAGTTGTACGACGACCTTGACGGCCTTATTATACCATCATTTAGAAGCTTTTTTACTTGGTTTTCTACCTCGCCTTTTAAAGCTGCGGGGTATGGGTAGAATTTCGTGTAAACTGGTGAATCACTCGTTGTCCTAATTTGGGCAACAACTTTGGTTGTATATGTAAGTTTCTCATCGGGTTCTGAGAAAAGATTTCTGTAGGAGTTGACAACGTGATTCATTTTTGTTTTCGTTTGAGGAGCCAACGTTTCCTCTTTTATATTTACTGCATTGACTGCTTTAGAAGGCAGCTGCTTTAATCTTATTGCCTTACCATTTCTTATTTTCATGTAGTTTTTGTTTGTGTAAATTACGGCCTCTAACTCCTTTAGAGTGTCGTTACCTAGTATGCCATCAAAAGTTACTAAAGAAGGCATGAGGTAGAATTTTATCTCCTCATTCATATCAAACAACTTTGCTTTTGTATGCTCGCATATTTTTATGCAACCTACAACGGATTTTGCATAGAAGGGCACCTCGTTTGGTATACGCTTCCTTGCAAGTTCGGGTTTTACGTAATTCTTGCTTGAACCCGTATCTATTAAAAATTTAAGGATTTTTCTGCTCTCCGCTTTTACTTCAAAATAGGGTAGCGAAGAGCCTATCATGCTAAAAAATTAATGCTCGTTTTTTCAACGATATTCTCATCTTCCGCCTGTTCTGTGGCTAGATGAAAAGTTCTTTGATATTTATTTGGTTGATGATGAGCGGTCGGCTGAGGTCTTTTGCCATAAGCCTGGTTTTGGGTGGGTCTATTCATATAATTTATCCTAGGGGAGTGGATTCTTGGGTCTACATCCATCGATTCTGGCCGCTGTTGGGGTTTGGGTGGTCTAGGGGGGTAATTGCCGTTATGCTGCCCTATTTGACCAAGAAATTGTGGGCGTGGTTGCCAAGTAGGTTGGTTTGGCTTGGGAAAATGCGCCAGTTGGGGATAAAATTGTTGTATTTGCTGCTGCACAAAGTTTCTTCTTGGTGGCAGCTGAGGGGGTTGTCCTTTCCTTGCGTTAGTCGCATGATTTGTGCCAAAAATTTGGTTCTTTAGTTTCATACACAGATGAAGAGCCTGTGGCAAGACCGCCGGTTCCCGTATTCCTAAGAGTCTGGGTAAGTCCCCATTTAGTCCTCTTATAAATGTGTCTAATGCTGTGTCCCTGTATGCCTGTGTCAGGAGGCACAAGGATTCATTACCCATTTCGAGGCATCCTCACTTGTTTAAAATCAGCGAAAGATGTGTATACACCTGCTGGTAGAATTCAGGGACGGGTCTGTTCCCTTGTATCAATGTCGTCATTTGGTACTCGAGAGTGGACAAGTCTCTCTTGTCGCCATAATGCTTCGTTAGACATTTTGATATGGCCTGCCAATCAAGCGGCGTGTTGTAAGATTCTAAGGCGATGTCGGCGTTGCCGACTATTTTATTTCTTATCACACTTAATATGCCAAAATACTTTGGTTGTCCTTTTAATGGCTGGTATATGGCCAAAATTCAATCAACACCTTTCTTCCAGGAGTTGTATTCTCCTGGCTGTCCCGAAAAATCCTTAAGGGATTTAATTTTTGGTTTCTTCGAATTCAATTTGTCACAACGAACAAGCAAACGTCAAATTCACGGTATTATGCTGTACGCTTTCACATCCATCGTTTTCAATAAGCGGTGACAGCTAAAAAATTTGTTTGTCTTCTTTTGCTTAACATCTGTTGAGTGAAGAGCTTATAATATAAAACAAACAAAAGACACAATAGATTGACTTCTTACTCATTTCAAAGATTTGTGAGGGAGTGTTAGTGACAAGTAAAAATTGTGCAAAAGTATTGGAGTTTCGGTCACGCAAGTTTTGCTGGGCGTGCTTGTGCTTGCGCCTGCGCTTGTGACTGTGCCCGTTCCTTGTTTTCCTTTCCCCCAGTTCTTCTGCTGCCGGTGTTGTTGCGTTTTCCTCGTTCCTTTTATTTTCCAATTTGGTTATTAATCTTAAGACATGTTATTACATGTTTCTTACTTCTATTTATACTAACTAGTAATTTTACTTATTACTAGTTGATAGTTTGTCTAAATACAGATTGTATTATTTGTATAGGTTTGTTTACATACTATATATATTGTTTGCCTAGATACATTTGCTTTGTTTTAAGATAAGGTTGTTGTGGTATTTAAACTCAATGTTGTTTTGATACTTGTTTGTTTAGGATTGTTTGTTGTAGTGATAGTGTAATTCAGTTGTTCCAACTCAAGGTTGTTTCTGTATTCTGTTTACTGAAAAAAGGTTGATTTGATGTTTGTTACTATTATAAGGAATACATTCCTTAACTCGCGATTTTGCCACTTCACTCTCTTCTGATGTAAACCTTTTTTTTTTTTGGTTTTGGTCACTCCACTGGCACTGTACCCATATACATACTTATGTGTATACCGTATAAGAATTATTATATACATATATAGGGGCAGGGGGAATCCCGGGCCAGCGCGATATTTTTTTCCCTAGTATAGGTTGACAGCTGCAACCAACTGTCATCGGCTCGTCTCATACTAAGCTCAGTTTCTATATAGCACTCGAGCTGTAAACACGTGTTATAACCTCTCTGCGACAACAAAATAAATTCGACACTCCAAAAGTTTTTTTTCAACTCTGTGTACAGTTGATTTTTTTCACATTTTCCAATAAATTCATCCAGGTAAATATGTTTATAATATTAGTTGAGCCTTTAGCCTTCGACACACAAAAGAAATTTTGCACGAATTTACATTGTGTTCATTATCCACCGCCATTTTGCAAATATGAGCGTTTGGGGAACGGGCTTATTACGGGGAATGTCGGGCCACATAGTTTTTTACATTTGACATGCTAACTTCATATATTTGACATGTATAAGTGATTTTTCGTGCAGAATTTCAACAGCACAATAGTTTTTCAACATTTCCTGATAGTTTCGTGCTCCGAAAAATTTTTTTTAGTCATTATGCCGCGGTACTATCCCAAACAAGAGAAAATTGTTGATTTGGACAACATTTTGGAGGCGATCAAGTCGGTGAAAATACATCACAACAGCGTTCGACAATCTGCGACGGCACACAAAATTCCGAGGACCAACCTGATGCGTTATATTGCAGCATTTGATGGTGCGAGCATCGACGTTACTACTGCCAATGCCGATGTAATGAAGAATTTGCTGGCTGAAAGCACGACGATGGGCACAAAAACAGTGAGTTCTGCTGGTTTCTTTCTTTTTCTTTCATCGAATAATAAATATTTTTTTTTTTATTTCAGATCTTCAACATCGAACAAAAGAAGGCGCTGATAAGCTACATTCTCCAGGCCAGCGACATCAACTATGGAATTAGTTTGATGGAGCTTCGTAAGCTCGCGTATGAATTTGCTCGGAAAGTTGGCGCGTCGTATCTGGATCCATGGAACGACAATCAACAGGCGAGTAAGGATTGGCAGTTGGCGTTTATGAAACGCCACAAAAATTTGTCACTGCGAACACCAGAGCAAGTAAGCCAGAGCCGTGCGAAGCGATTCAACAAAGAGAATGTCGATGCATTCTTTGCCAACCTTTCATCCGTTCTCGGTAAGACGCCGTTTGAACCTCACCGAATATGGAACATGGATGAAACCGGGTGCCCGACCGTGCCAACCAGACCTGTCAAAACCATCGCGCGCAAAGGACAAAAGCAGGTCGGCTCATCAACATCTGCCGAAAAAGGCACCAATGTGTCTTTGGCTTTGGCCGTCAGCGCTAGTGGCCAGTCTATACCGCCATTCTTCCTCTTTCCCCGAGTCAACATGAAAGAGATTTTAATGACTCATGCGAGTCATGGCGCAGTTGGTGTTGCGAACGGTTCTGGTTACATGAACTCTGACGTATTCCCTCAATTCATGCGTCATTTCTAATGCCGATTCGCCAACCATGTTGCTGCTGGACAACCACGGTTCGCATTTATCGATCGAGGCGATAGATTTGGCGTTGGATCATGGCATCACGTTGCTGTCTTTTCCACCGAAATGCACGCACAAAATGCAGCCGCTAGATGTTGCGGTATTTGCACCATTTAAAGGCATGATGACCGTGAAGCATGATGCATGGAAAAAGTCCAACATTGGTGTCACTTTCGATCTGCATCATGTGCCGCTCCTTGTCGATCAGTGCCTCGATGTTATGTTAACCCCGAAAACCATCAAATCCGGCTTCCGAACAACTGGCATCTACCCGTTCAACCCGCAAATTTTCACTGAAGTTGACTTTGTCGCTTCGGAACTGACGAAGAAAAAGACGCCGACAATCAACGTCGAGTTCTTGCCTCTGGTGATGCCATTGTGACTGCTGCGAATGAGGAGGTGTCAACGTCGGAGGCATCGACAAGTGCCCCAGCTTCAACAAGTGATGCTGCATCATCGTCGTTGTCTCCTGTTTCGGCTCCACAGCTCCGTGATGCATTGAAATCGGTTGGCCCGTTGAAATTCGGCACACCTGCGCCGAAATCAAAACGTGGCCGCAAGACAATGGAGTCAAAACGATTTTTGACATCGCCTGAGGTTGTCGCAGATCTGCGTGACAAGGCCGAAAAAAGCGGCAAAAATTGACGAAGGCTGCCGATGAACCAGCAGCCAAGAAGCAAAGGCCGTGGCAAATCGAAGACGCCACGGAAGAGAAGCCCGTTCCGACCGAAACCGACATCGAAGAGGACTTCGATTTTTGCACGATTTGCAAGAGAAAGAAGAAAAAGATGCCGAAGCACGAGAATCGTCAAAACACGGCCCATTGCATCGTTTGTGATCGAGGGGTTCACTTGAAATGTGCCGGACCGAACCCGAACACTTACACCTGCATCCACTGCGAGTCGGAATAATTTTTTTCGCCAATTCCTATTTTAATTATTATTTATGAATCTCTCTTTCATTTCCATTGATAAATAAACGTTTTTCATCGGTAACAATCATGTTTTAATCGATTTTCCCCACCTTTTTTTCAAAATCGCAAAATCAGGTTTTTTGCGCCAATGGCTATAACTTTTAAATTTTTGTAGAATTTTATCAAACCAATGTTATCAAAAGGAAGGTTACGACTCGCACTACAAATCCATTCTTTGGAATTTTAACAAAAAATAACTTTTATGTGACTTTTTAACCGAAATCAAAACGTGGCCCATTCCCCACCTTGCCCTACATATATATATTTTTTTTTTTCCTTAGGATTTTGTTACCACCGTTCTTCTTACTTTTCACCATCGCCTAAGCAAGATTTTTGCCACAATATTAATATTTCACTTTTTTTTTGTTTTTGGTTCTTACGGTTTTGTCACCAACGGTTCTTCCCACTTTTCACAATTTTTCAACTTGTTTTTTTCCTTGTTAAATTATACTGTGTGTACATTTGATTTGCTTGTTTCCGCATATGTACAAGTATATTATTTCACTTCACAACAATTTTTTGTAATTGATGATATTTTGATATTTACCGCGTCGTCGCGTTACCGTGATTAATTTAAAAAGATTTTTTTTTTTTTTTTGTTATCACTAGTGCCGTCCGGTACGGCTTTGAAGGACCATAGTAAATTCGATACGCTTAAGAGATACAAGATTACCGACACTCACCTTTCTTGCGAAATTGCAGCGAACGTATACCGATTATGATATGGGATGCGTGTATGCGCGCGGATGAAGAACAAAAGAGACCTGGCGCCGTCCGTCCGTCCCTTTTGTTAATTATGTGTGGTGTCGCACGATTTGAGCTTGTGACCTCCTCTACAAAGTTCGCATGACGTTTGCTTATATTGTTCGGAAGTGAACTATTGATTCTTAAAAAAGCTTCTATTTAAATTATTGTGACTACGTGCTTGGGCTCTAATGAAGCTTCTGTTGAGGTCGTTTTGAATGTTTTTCGCTCTGACTAGTTTTTTACTACCCTTTCTGCAATTTCATATTGGGTAGTAAAAAATTCTTTCATTTGCTGCCACGTTGGGCACTTTCTTCGCGATGAGAGCGATTGCTCCCACAAAAGTAACGATTTTTCTGGCAATGCAGCTGTGCATATATTTACCAGAATTGGGTCCCAGTTATCTGTGAGAATATTCTGTGTCGATATAACGGACAAACAATTTGAAACAGTGGATTGAAGCTTTATGAATTCTTCACTGATTTCGTTCTGAATTTTTGGCAAATTCATTAATATCGAAAGCTTTTTGTCGACCAATATTCTCTCGTTTTCATAACGTGCATTAAGAGCTTTCCAAGCAAAATTGAAATTTTCGTCATTGAGAGCGAACTGTTTAACTATTACGCCTGATGGACCTTTGGTTTTGTATCTGAGGTGATACAATTTCTGCGCTTGAGATAATTTAGGATGGTTTATGTACACAGCTGTAAGCACGTCCTGGAAGGACGGCCACTGTTCATAACCACCATGAAATACTTATATCTGTGTCGCATACTGGCACTTTAAGGTGAATGCCTGAACTTGCCCCTTGGGCTGGGCTTTGTAGCAGCTCTACCCTCGGTTGTGGAGTAGGTGCAATTGCTCTTAATAGCTTTAGTTGGTTTAGGCAGTGTTCATACTTGGTGTAAGCCGAGGATTTAAAATTCTCTGGTAGATCTGAATCACCGGATTCTACGATTGCGTCATATGCCGCTTGGAGCCCGTCCAAAATTTGTCTAAATTGTCTTTTTTGATTTCTATTTTGGTGAAGATGAAAATCGAGTGCAGTATCGTATCAAACTGTCACTCTCAGCAATGAATTTTGTATAAGAAATATGTAATTAATATTTAATTATTTTTTAATGACCGTAAATATTTTATTTATTTTATTATTCTATATATATATTTTTTTTTATATAAGTTAACACAATATTTTATGAACTTCTACATAAATTTCATTCCCACATTATATGCTAGAAACATACAAACCGTTTGCATACTTTGGAGTCCTATTACAACCAAAAGTGCAACTGCGCTAAACGCGCATCCGCTAAATTCTTAAGTGAGCGAAACACGCGCAACCATGTCTTCTCCCCCAAAACCAAATAACTGCAGGTGAGCGCTACACGCGCAAACCCTTTAGCTGACCAAGCATCTTTGGTCACGTAGGCCGGCTCAAGCATAGGTTAGATTATAAACCTTAAAGTTAAGTGTAGTTAGTTTTGTAATAAAGCTCAACAGAAGCACATAGTGCTGCTTATAAAAACGCATTGTTTTATTTTTTATGTGGCGCCCGAGCAGGGGACCGTGAGGAAAAAATAATAATATTTTTATACTCGCGGACGAAACCTAAATAACATTTCGTACTCGGCCCCTTAGTACCTTTCGGAAAAAAGGACGGGCAGTATCAACCCAGCCAGAACGAAAAGCATAAGCTAAATACAAATACATTGAACAAAAAGTGCGTGACGGGGAAATTTAGAATAAATTAAACAAGTGTAAAATAATACAACTATAAAAGGAAAGATTTAAATTAATTCATCAAATACAACCAATACAACAAATACAACTCCTAGAGGAAAGATTTAAGTTAATTCATCAAATACAACCAATACAACTACAAGAGGAGAAATCTAAATTAATCACACAAAGGAGGAAACATTATCAACACAGGAAAATGCAAATGATATTTATGTAAGTTTGATATTAAGATTATTAGTAAGTAAGGTTATGTGAAAGGAAATAATTATTGTTATTACAAAAGAAAAGTTAACACTGTAAAAAAAAAAAAAAAAAAAATTTAATTTAAATAATCAGAAACAAGTGAACAAAATGAGTCAGGAAGAACAAATAGCATCGACATTGTCGAGATTAAATCTGCACTCATCCAGCACTAACGTTTCCCCTCCTAACATCCCTTCCACTTTCACTCCTAATCAAAAAAAAAAATCGTTTCGTTAATATCGGAAATCGATTGCCTGGAGTTAGGTGAAGAAGCTTTGTATGCCATGACAACGACATATAGAGAAAAGGCACTCGACACATTTATAAGAGGTCTGAACGGTAACTTACCCAGTCTGTTAAGTGTAAAGGAACCAACCAGTTTACCACAGGCTCTCAATATGTGTCTCAAATTAGGCAACATGAATTACAGGACGAGCCATACAAATAGTATCAGTCGCTTGCCGACCAATACCAAACCTATTAGCCACAATCAACCCATTAGCCACAATCAACCCATTAGCCACAATCAACCAAGGTCATACTCATTCAAACCCCAAGTAAGACCCTTTTACCCAGAACTTACAAATGTTCACAACCAATCCCTTAGACCAAATTCGTATCAACAGTACGGACAAAACCGACACTACGTCACAGTGCAACCAAACTTTAGACCACCTCTTCCTCCAAAACCTCCTACACCAATGGAAGTTGATCGCTCTGTTCAAACGAAGCAAATAAATTATCAGAATAGGCCTCAGTATCAACAAAATCAAACATTTTATAATAGGCAGCAAACATTCAGTAACAAACCACAAGCATTTAGTAATGGACCAGCGCAGGCTAATAATAATCAAGCTAGTAAGAGACCACCATCACAGATAATACAGACTCCTAATAAAATGCAACGGATCTACAATACTGAAGTTACAGAAACTGACCCAATAGAATACAATAATGAAATATTAGAATATCCTGAAGGGTACTACGAGTCTTCACAGGACTACCAACCCGAATACAACGAAGAACAAGAAGAGATCGAAGCAACCCCTAGTGACAATATCAATTTTTAGACTAAACTCCTCATTGCCATACTATCGTTTCAAAATGAAAATGGCAATGAACTAAAATTTTTATTAGATACCGGATCGAACAAAAATTATATTAGTCCAACTTATATTAGGAACCCCATTCCGAACAAACCCTTCATTGCAAATTCTGTTGGTGGACCCGTCAAAATTACTCATCATGCTAATATCAGTGTTTTCGGTGATGAAGTAGGTAAATTAAAATTTCACATTTTGCCCAAGTTAAGAACCTTTGATGCCATAATAGGTAACGATACAATGAAAAGTTTAAACGCAGTAATTTTTACTAAGGAGAACTATTTTACATTACTCAATAAATATGAATACCCCATCCACCAGTTAGCAATTAACTCTATTGCACACACTACATTAAGGCTAAATCATTTGAGTCCCGAAGATAACGAAAGATTAAAACAACTCTTTAACTCTTGCCCAACATTATTTGCTGAACCAGATAAAAAATTAACATATGTCACGAACGTTAAAGCCGAAATTAGGACTAAAAGCGATAGACCAATATATTCCAAAACTTACCCCTATCCAATGCCTTTAAAAAGAAATAGACAAACAAATTGAGGAATTACTTAAAGATGGCATTATTCGACCATCGAAATCTCCCTACAATTCTCCGGTATGGGTCGTACCGAAGAAAGAAGACGCCTCAGGATTAAAAAAATTTCGTATGGTTATCGACTATCGTAAATTGAACGAGGATACCATACCAGATAAATATCCCATTCCAGATATTACCACTATTCTAACTAATCTAGGATCAAATAAGTATTTTTCACAATTGACCTTAAGAGTGGATTCCATCAGATTGCTCTCAACGAAGCAGATATTGAGAAGACCGCCTTCTCTATTGCCAATGGGTAATTCGAATTTACTCGACTTCCATTCGGCTTAAGAAATGCGCCTGCCATTTTCCAACGCACTTTGGATGATGTGCTACGGAAACACATCGGCGTTCGGTGCTACGTTTATGTTGACGACATAATTATCTTTGGCAAAAGTAAATAAGATCATTTTAGAAATCTTGCAATTATATTTGACACTCTCGAAAAAGCGCCTTTAAAGGTACAGTTCGATAAATGTGAATTTATCAAAAAGGAAATCGAATTCCTCGGTATAACAGGTGGCCAAAATGGAATTCGCACTACACAAAAAAGATAGAAGCCATAATAAATTTTCCACGGCCCAAAACTGTCCATGATTTACGCTCCGTTATCGCAGATTTATAGGAATGACCGGACATTATCGCAGATTTATAAAGGCGTACGCACAAATTGCAAAACTCCTGACTGAAATACTGAGAGGAGAGCTTGGAAGAGTTTCCAAGAATCAGTCTAAAAGGACACTTTTAAATCTAACAGCACAACAAGTAGAAGCTTTTAAAGACCTGAAAAATTGCTTGACGTCAGACGATGTTATACTTCACTATCCAGATTTCGAAAAAGCTTTTGAGCTTACCACGGATGCTTCAAATTACGCTCTAGGAGCCGTACTTTCCCAAGACAGTAGGCCAATATCCTTTCTGTCAAGAACTCTAAGCAGAGCAGAGGAAACTTTTGCCGCCAATGAAAAAGAAATGTTGGCAATAATTTGGGCACTACAGTCCCTGAAATGCTTCCTATACGGATCAAAAAGGTTAAGATTTACACTGATCACCAACCATTGACCTTTGCTCTCAGCAACAAAAATACTAATGCAAAAATGAAGAGATGGAAGGCACAATTGGAAGAATATAACCACGAAATCATTTATAAACCAGGCAACACAAACATTGTCGCAGACCTACTCTCACGACCACCAATCGCTAACTTAAATTCAATGACTGTCCACAGCAGTGACAGCTCTTCCGAAAATTTAATTTCTTCGGTAGAAATACCCATTAACGTCTTCAATAACCAAATTTTCATATCAGAAGATTCCAAAAATTCATAAAAATTCGAAATAGTTTTCCCTACGTACCATAGGCACTTAATAACTGAAACAACCTACAATGAAGAATCGCTAAAATCGCTTCTAAAGAAATATCTTAATCCATCGGTAATCAATGGTATAAAAACCACAGAGCACATTATGCTAAAAATCCAATCAATCTACCTCTACATTTCGCAAATTACAAAATTCGTTTCACACGAATAGTAGTTGAAGATATTACTCAGACCGAGGCCCAAGATAAAATAATAATCGAGGAACATAATCGTGCTCACAGAAACGAAAAAGAAAATAAGCTACAGATTTTGGAAAAATATTATTTCCCCGCTATGTCGAAAAAAATAAAAAAAATAACAAAATTATGCAAAGTTTGTAAAGAAAATAAATATGATCGCCACCCAAACAATGTAAAATTAGGAGCTACACCCTTACCAGAATATTCAGGGCATACTATTCACATAGACATTTTCTCAACAGACAAACATAAAGTACTGACTTCTATTGACAAGTTTTCCAAATTAGCCATTATAAAGAAAATAGACGGGAAAAGTATAGACAGTATAAAAAAACCCTTAAGAGAAATAATATTTTATTTTGGAATTCCGAAGGCTATAGTTTTCGATAACGAAAGGACATTTAATTCTCAACCAATAAAATTCATGTTAGAAAACGAATTCAATATAAAAATATTCACTGCACCACCCTATAAAAGCGAGGTGAATGGACAAATAGAACGGTTCCATTCAACAATATCAGAAATTATGAGATGCTTAAAACAGGAACACTCTGATAAAAATTTCGACGAATTAATGGAATGGTCTGTAAACGAATACAACCATTCTGTTCATTCTGTTACAGGAAAAAAACCCGTTGACATATTCTTCGGTAGACCTACCTCAAATGCCACTAACAGAGAAGAAACTATGAAAAAAATTCTAGAAAAATTAAAAGAGAAATAGGAAAAGGACCTGCAATATCATAACAAATATAGAAAGGAAACTATTGACTATAGAACAGGAGACAAAATTTTTGTTAAACAGAATAAAAGATTAGGAACAAAACTTTCAAAAAGGTACAAAGAGGAAATAGTTAAGGAAAACAGACATTCCACTGTAAAAACAGAATCAGGCAAAATAGTTCACAAGGACCGCATACGAAACTAACTCAGAACATTTTTATTATTTTTAGATCTCTCTTTTTTCTGAACTTTATTTTAAGCGATGGTTCGGTTGAGGTGTTAGATTACACTCGAGTCAGAAATCGTAATGATGGAGGAAGGAATTGGCAAAATTCAAACAGGAACATACCGGATTATCCACATGACAAACATAACAGAATACTCTACAATACCCATTTATAACAGACGAAATCAGTAATATCAACATAACAATTAATAACATTTTACCTAAATACAAAAACAAAAGATCACTAGACTACATAGGATCAGCCTGGAAATGGATAGCTGGCAACCCCGACCATGACGATTTAATAGCCATCAACAGCAAATTTAAAGAAGTAATCGAGAATAACAACCAACAATTAATAATCAACAAAACATTTTAGAAAGAATAAACAATATAACAGAAATTAGCAACTCAATAATAAAGTCTCTAGGAAGTAGTAACGAATTTCAAACCGCCCTAATACTTAAATATAAATTTAAAATTGACATAATCAAAGATGAGTTAGAAAATATTAAAAGAGCAATTCATTTAACTAAAGCGAATATTATTAACTCAGTTATTATTAACAATCAAGAAGCGCATAGAATAAATAAAATTTTTATCGAAGAGAATCTGCAATTTGGTTCGTTAGAAGAATCTCTGAATTTTGCAGATGTTCAAATTGCTGTAAAACAAAACTTACTAATTTATATGATAAAAATACCGAAAACCGGTAAAGAAATTTGCAAATCTATTATAATTAAGCCTTTAAGTAAAAACGAAACTATTTTAAAGATAAATTTTGAAAAAATACTGAAATGTAATGAAGAATATTATGGTATAGAAAAAGATTGTAAAATAATAAATGAAATACAAATTTGCAAACAAACCCAAATTGTTAATTTGGAAAACGAAAATTGTATAAAAAATTTAATAAGGAATAAACCATATAAGTGCACCGTAACAAATACGGAACATGTTAAAAATATTGTAGAAATAAATAATGGATTAATACTTTTAAATAATTTCGAAGGAAATATTACTGCAAATAATAATACTAGAAAATTAAGAGGATCATATTTGATAAGAATCTTTAATGAAATTATAAGAATAAATAACATGAATTTTACAACTTTAGAACAACATAGCTTGAGACCACTGCCTGCTTTAATCCAAATTCAAACTCAAATTCAGAGTTCGAGGAAGTTCTATCCTTAAAACTTATGAAAGAGCTTAATATAAAAAACATTAAAAAAATAACTTCTCTGAATCTTTTAGTGAAATCCAGTTTATTCACTCATTTTGGGCTATTAGCCCTAGTACTTACCATAATTGCAATTTTCAGATGCAAAAAGCGCGTAAAGCCTGAAATAATTATTAGCAAACCGGAATCATTTCAAATGCCAGTAATTAAAAGGACGCAGCATAGAAGTCTTAACGACATCCCATTTTTAATTAATCAAGCGGGGACGCTTGATATTTCGGAGGAGGAGTTAACACAATATTTTATGAACTTCTACATAAATTCCATTCCCACATTATATGCTAGAAACATACAAACCGTTTGCATACTTTGGAGTCCTATTACAACCAAAAGTGCAACTGCGCTAAACGCGCATCCGCTAAATTCTTAAGTGAGCGAAACACGCGCAACCATGTCTTCTCCCCAAAACCAAATAACTGCAGGTGAGCGCTACACGCGCAAACCCTTTTAGCTGACCAAGCATCTTTGGTCACGTAGGCCGGCTCAAGCATAGGTTAGATTATAAACCTTAAAGTTAAGTGTAGTTAGTTTTGTAATAAAGCTCAACAGAAGCACATAGTGCTGCTTATAAAAACGCATTGTTTTATTTTTTATGTTATATATTTGATGTTCAAATGTCATATAGGGTATAACTATAGGTGGATATATTATTTATTATGTGCTAATGAGCGCTCGTTTTAGAGATCACTGCACTTTGTGCATATGCATGTATGTACATATGTATTACGCTTTGGTTTTTTACACAATCCTGCTTGGTTTTGTTAGCCAAAACCCAAGGGGTATCGCGGAATATATGCCAATGTGGACTTTGAAGTAGTGAGCGTATCTACATATGTGACACTACACTTATGTACAAATATTTTAGAATGTTATAAAACGTTATATGTTATATACATTATATTGTTGTATATGATTTGTACGCGATGTCGATCGAATATATTTTTCAGTATATATGGTATATATTTGTATGCGCCCGCTTGTGCATATATATATATACGTATTAGGCCGGGTCGATTTGTGGTGAGGCAAAAAAATCAACTGATCTTACCGTGCGATTCTGTAACTTGAGACAGTCTCAAGTCTCTAAATTTGAGATTTTAAGTTAGAGACAATTTTTGAGACTTCAGATGATATTGCTATTCTGTAAGTGACAGTCACAAAATCTATTACATTTCATTATTCAGAGATGTTTTTACACTTGAATGAAAATAAATATGTCGATAACAAATATTAAATTTTCTATAACATAGTCAAAAAACATAATTATCAATGAAAATAAAAATATATGTTGACTTTGTTTCATAATATTTACGAAATTTATGTAAAATTGATTTATTTTTAACCTTTTCGTGTTTGAGTTGCTTACAAAATATAAAGAAACGACAATCGATTAATATCTATGATGATCTCTATTCAGTATATTCAAAATGGCAGACGGGAGTTATTTTTAGTTTTGTGACCTGCTAACTACCAGGTCTCAATATTTTGAGACTACCGCTAGAGACTGTTTAGTGAATAGTACCTAGTCTCAAATTGAGACTTTGCCTCAAAATCAAGAGAAGAAACAACACCCAAAAATTTACAGAGTATGTAAAATCTCTGGAAACAATTTTTTACATTGGAACATGTAAATGCGATTTGAAGGGTTTGGCTGGGTTCCCGAACGCCTCAAAAAGTTCATGCACGATCAACATAATCAGAGAAGACTAACAATGAATGCATTTATGATGGAAACTGAAGAGCAAGGAGAAAGGCCTATGTCATCAATGCCAACATACCAAGATCCCGATGATTCAACATACGCACCGCCACCGGTTCAAGAAGATATGGATAGAAGCACAAGTTCACAATACACAGAGAGATACGATTGTTTTAACTTTGCCTTGGTATGTGACAGATTTGGTGTGCTTGACAGAGTAGCATCAGCATTGGGAACCGCTCTTTTGCAAGATTTTAAAATTAAAGATAAGCATGGGAAACCTCTCATCATGGATAAATCGAAAGTTCGCAGAGAAAAGGAGAAATGCAGACAAGAAGTGCTTCGCAAACGGTTAGATGATACCAATTTGTTAGCGTTTCATTCGATGGCAGAAAAGATGATACTTTAACGATAGATAAAATTGATGAGAAGTATCATACTAGGATGGTAAAAGAACCTCATCTTGTTATTTTGAGAGAACCCAATTCTGAATTGATTGGTTACGTAAGACTGGAACATGAAACCGCTGAATACAAAACAACCAAATTAAATGGTTTTTTCAACGATAAAAATATATCACTGGATACATTAATTGGAATATGCACAGACGGTGAGCCAACAAACACTGGCCCACACGGTGGAATTATACGACGATTCGAATTGCTGTTAAATAGACCATTGCATTGGTTTGTTTGCCTTCTACACTTCAACGAACTTCTGTTTCGGCATTTGTTTGAAGCTTTGGATAAATCAACCAGCACTGGACCAAAATCGGCAACCGGAAAACTGAGCCGTCAAATCGAAACTTGTGAAACTCTTCCGGTAAGTTATTGCTATCACTCATTTATTATAATTGTCAACCATTTTTAATTATTTTATTATTATATATTTTTAGGTGGTGGACGGCTTCCATAAAATTGAGTTACAAAATATGCCCCCTGCTCCAGAAAAATAAGAATTTTCCACTGATTCGAAGTATTTATACGACATGGCACATGCAATTTATAGCGGCGTGGATCCGGTAGATCTGGCTAACATCAAACGAGGGAAAATTGTACATTCTCGGTGGCCCACCAAGGCCGCTAGATAATTGCGATTATATGTGGAGGATGGAGACATGTGTAGAAGTTCACGCAAGTGAGGAAAATTCTCTGATCGCCATTCACTTGGGAGTGGCCAGAAACAATTCTTTTACACATGGCTCAAGCAGCTCACTACTTCCGGTCTTTGACCAAGTATCCTCTGGGTGGCCTAAGAACATCCGTTCGACGGCGAGCTAAAGTGAGAAGGCGAAACATTCCCTACAAGGGTTGTGCGCTGGGTTTGGGACCCGCCACGTAAAAAACACCCCCAGTGAAGAGCTACAACCAGCCTCGGATGAGAGACCCCCCTTTTGATGACGACCATGGCAAACGAAATAAGGACTACGAATTGAGGGCATGCACCTGGAATGTCCGGTCCCTTAATTGGGAAGGTGCCGCTGCCCAGCTGGTTGATGTCCTCGTAAAGACAAAGGCTGACATCACCGCCGTCCAAGAAATGCGATGGACGGGACAAGGACAGAGACGAGAAGGTCCTTGTGACATTTACTACAGTGGCCATATAAAGGAGCGCAAGTTTAGTGTAGGATTCGTGGTGGGAGAGAGACTCCGTCGCCGAGTACTATCATTCACTGCGGTGAATGAACGTCTAGCCACAATCCGCATCAAAGCGAGGTTCTTCAACATATCGCTGATTTGCGCCCACACCCCGACGGAAGAGAAGGACGATGTGACCAAAGATGCCTTTTATGAGTGCTTGGAACGCACTTATGAGAGATGCCCCAGCCACGATGTCAAAATCGTGCTTGGCGCCAGGGTGGGCAAAGAAGGTATCTTTGGCACTACGGTCGGTAAGTTCAGCTACCACGAGGAAACATCCCAAAAAGGGTTGAGGCGTCAACAACTCGATATAAGGGAACTGTGGGACGGCATTTCAAACTCCTTACGTACAGCTGCAACCGAAACCATTGGTTTTCGGAAAGTGCAAAAGAACAGCTGGTACGACGAGGAGTGCCGTGTCGTAGCGGAGAGAAAACAGGCTACCTACCTCGCAACGTTACGGTCGACCACTACACGTGCGGGATGGGATAGATACCGAGAGTTGAAGAGGGAAGCGAGACGCATTTGTAGACAGAAGAAGAAAGAGGCTGAAATGCGTGAGTACGAAGAGCTTGATAAGCTGGCCGACAGGGGTAATGCTCGAAAATTCTACGAAAAAAATGCGGCGGCTTACGGAAGGTTTCAAGACCGGAGCGTATTCCTTTAGAACCCCCAAAGGTGATCTAGTCACTGATGCCCAGAGCATACTTAAATTATGGAGGAACACTTCTCCAGCCTGCTAAATGGCAGTGAACGCACAACACCAGGAGAAGGAGAACCCGATTCCCCAATCGATGACGATGGAGCAGACGTTCCATTACCCGACCATGAAGAAGTTCGAATAGCAATTACCCGCCTGAAGAACAACAAAGCGGCAGGGGCCGACGGATTGCCGGCCGAGCTATTCAAACACGGCGGCAAAGAACTGATAAGGTGCATGCATCAGCTTCTTTGTAAAATATGGTCGGACGAAAGCATGCCCAACGATTGGAATTTAAGTGTGCTATGCCCAATCCATAAAAAAGGAGACCCCACAATCTGCGCCAACTACCGTGGGATTAGCCTCCTCAACATCGCATATAAGGTTCTATCGAGCGTATTGTGTGAAAGATTAAAGCCCACCGTCAACAAACTGATTGGACCTTATCAGTGTGGCTTTAGACCTGGCAAATCAACAACCGACCACATATTCATCATGCGCCAAATCATGGAAAAGACCCGTGAAAGGAGAATCGACACACACCACCTCTTCGTCGATTTCAAAGCTGCTTTCGACAGCACGAAAAGGAGCTGCCTTTATGCCGCGATGTCTGAATTTGGTATCCCCGCAAAACTAATACGGCTGTGTAAACTGACGTTGAGTAACACCAAAAGCTCCGTCAGGATCGGGAAGGACCTCTCCGAGCCGTTCGATACCAAACGAGGTTTCAGACAAGGCGATTCCCTATCGTGCGACTTTTTCAACCTGCTTTTGGAGAAAATAGTTCGAGCCGCAGAACTAAATAGAGAAGGTACCATCTTCTATAAGAGTGTACAGCTGTTGGCGTATGCCGATGATATTGATATCATCGGCCTCAACACCCGCGCCTTTAGTTCTGCTTTCTCCAGGCTAGACAAGGAAGCACAGAAAATGGGTCTGGCAGTGAACGAGGGCAAGACGAAATATCTCCTGTCATCAAACAAACAGTCGTCGCATTCGCGACTTGGCTCTCACGTCACTGTTGACAGTCATAACTTTGAAGTCGTAGATAATTTCGTCTATCTTGGAACCAGCGTAAACACCACCAACAATGTCAGCCTAGAAATCCAACGCAGGATAACTCTTGCCAACAGGTGCTACTTCGGACTGAGTAGGCAATTGAGAAGCAAAGTCCTCTCTCGACAAACAAAACCAAACTCTATAAGTCACTCATAATTCCCGTCCTGCTGTATGGTGCAGAGTCTTGGACGATGTCAACAACGGATGAGTCGACGTTGCGAGTTTTCGAGAGAAAAGTTCTGCGAAAGATTTATGGTCCTTTGCGCGTTGGCCACGGCGAATACCGCATTCGATGGAACGATGAGCTGTACGAGATATACGACGACATCGACATAGTTCAGCGAAGTAAAAGACAGCGGCTACGCTGGCTAGGTCATGTTGTCCGAATGGACGAAAACACTCCAGCTCTGAAAGTATTCTCAGTACCCGCCAGGGGAAGCAGAGGAAGAGGAAGACCTCCACTCCGTTGGAAGGACCAAGTGGAGAAGGACCTGGCTACGCTTGGAATATCCAATTGGCGCCACGTAGCGAAAAGGAGAAACGACTGGCGCGCTGTTGTTAACTCGGCTATAATCGCTTAAGCGGTTTCTACGCCAATTAAGAAGAAGAAGATATGTGACAACGGAAAATCCAGATGCAAATTTAAGAATTCTGGTTGAATTTATAATTAAATGTTATGTGCCAATGTACTTCAATATCAAGTATTACAGCTCTGTCGTGTACGGCAGTGCATTATTTTTCAAGTTCATTGGTTGGTCACGATTTCTAGAACCTCGTTTACGCAAAATTATCAATCAAGTAATTAAAGATAATTCATATTATGCGCATTCGGAAAATATCTTGTTATCAATGTTGTTTGATGATAGGAAAGAAAAGCGCGACTATGCCATCAAGAAAACACTACGCTATCGAACCGATGTTGACGAGCAAATGGAACTTAGAGTTTATAAAAAACCAGATATAAACTTTAATTGCACAAGTTATACGGAAATGATCAATTTGAATGGTATAAATATCGTATTTGAACCACCATTCACTCGAAGCATTCCGTACGATGCATTGAAAGAATATTTAAATCAAGACGATCCACCGTTTAATGATCCAAAAATTCTATCACACATACAAGGAACGGAACGACATGTTCAATTGCTAGCTAGCGTTTCCAAACGGGTAACGCCGGAAAATGTAGAGGCTGTTATTGCGACGACATTAGAGAGCCGTGCGAAATTGCCCAGACTTGAAAGTAAAACAGACTTCAAACAATATTTTTTTTAGTTTCTTTTCTATAACTTACTTAAATTAGTTTTTTCATTTACATATGTTCTGACTAAATAAATTTCTTAAGAGAAAAAATAGATATTATTATAAATAAATAAATAAAAATGAAGAAAAAACATAGCCATTTAGCTGATTTTTTCACATAAAGGCCAAAAATGGTGATTTTGTGAAATGATTGTATGGGGAACCCCCCAGTGGAGTTCCAGGGGGTGTGCCACTGGCATGGGTGGATCGGCCGTCCAAAGTTAGTGGGGGTCGGTCATACATTTGGACTCGATTGGAGCACTCTAAATGGGTCAAAGTGGGATTTTGCAAAATTGCCCCTACCCAAAAGTTCGACCCAAATTGGGAGACATCAAAATTCGTTTTAGAGGTATGGTTCCTTCAGCAAAGTTTCTTATTTTGATCCCTAGAATATGATTTTCATAGAGCAATGGGCGATTTTTAAGTCGACCCGCCCTAATACGTATATATATGCATATGTATATTCGTAAGAAAAACCACGAAAAGAGAATTAATCGACCGCCGGTACTTTTCTCAAGTTCCCTCGTTTTTATGTATGTATATATATTTTTATACTTGCGCCGCATATACATACATGTGCATGTATATACATATGTTCGCAGTGTTAAGAAGCCGCGAAAAGAGAATTTAATAATTTTTTAATTTTAGATATATGTATGTATATGCATTTAAAATATATTCATGTGAATATGATTAAACATACGTATAAATTTGGTCAGAATAATAAGTGAGCAAGTTATGCTCTCTGTATGTAATATAAAATGCGATATGGGGATTTTATTTATAATAAAAAGGATGTTAATTGACATACATATGCTTTGGTTTTGGTTTTTTTATGATTGCCGTAGCTTATTTTAAGCAATCCTGCTTATACTTGATTAAGTATAAGGGGTATTGCTGGAACTTTCTGCAAGTAAATACTTTAATATTTTATAGTTTTTGGGATAGATTTGTGTTATAACACAACGGTAAGCATTTACCGGTAATCAATAATCCTCTATATAAGTTAAGATAGCAAGTGTAGCCCCATCTGCAATTTCCTTGACTGCAGTGAGCGGCTCGATATTTCACCGGATAATGAGAATCATCACCACACAGCGCATGCGCTCTCACAACAACAGGAAATAATTGTTGCCTCGCTCACTAATCCAATTCAACCCGCAATGCGTCAATCGGTATATTTGTAAAATGCTTGGTTGGTTGATCGTGAGATTGGAAGGAAAGATCAGAATCTCACAACGACAAGATGCCTTGATCCGATGGAGTATCAATACATCGCGCTCTAACCGCAATGCGGCGCTTAAGAAGTAAGGAAATAATTGTTGCCTCGCTCACTAATCCAATTCAACCCGCAATGCGTCAATCGGTATATTCGTAAAATGCTTGGTTGGTTGATCGTGAGATTGGAAGGAAACAGAAGAATAAATTTGACTTGTGAACAATTAAGTCGAGGGTTCTGTACTATTAACTGGCGCCCAACGTGGGGCCCGTCGCTTAGCAATCACCTTAATTCGGCAAGCAGAATTGCCATAAAGGCAGAAGTGGACGGGACTCCAAAAATTACAGGACATCAGCATCCGTGACATCGAGGGAACATTCGCAGCATCTATCCCAGGATAAATTTAAGTTACATCAGAGTAAATTTGTAAGTAAAAAATTAAAATTGATAATGTGTGACTTACAAGCTGTGCTTAAAATTAGATTTTGAAAATAAAAAGTTTATATTAATATTGGAAGTTTATATTGAGCTGTGTGAACTTGCGTTCGGAAAATTACACGATCTCGTTTTTATAAGTTAATCGGTTTTCACTAATTTAACTAAATTAACTAGAATACTGGTGATCAGGATAACGTTTTCACATCTAAAATTGCTTTATAATTAAGAAAAAACTAAAGTTCAAGTTTAAGGTATCAAATTATTCCCAGGGGTCCGAACACGAAAATATCTTGTTCACTGTGAAGTTATATTAATTAAAACTAAATTGCATTTTTTCATGGTGAAAAGTTTAAAGTTATCTTAACTAAAGCTATTTTTCAAATCACAAAATTAGTGAAGGTCATAGTTTTGCTTTTTTACTAGAATTTCCGGGTGAACTTCGCTCACCATTCTCGATTAATTATTTCAAGAATTTTCGTAAGGAAGCTAACCTAGTTAAAAAAACGTGCGATTAAAAAGTTTATATAAAATACAAAATGGCGGTTTCAATGGATCAAGTGCTACAGGCAATAAGATCCGTTAATGAAGAAACTAGGTTAGAACTAGCAGAACAAATTAACAACCTTACTTCAGTTTTGAGACGACTCGAGCCACCACGTGTCGAACCATACTTACCGGTTTCGATTAACCCAGCAATAGAATCGGGAAATTTCAGTCTTGACATAATAAAATCTCTGCCTGAATTTAACGGTGAAAATTCCTCCTACCCAGCTTGGCGTTCCGCGGCAAATTTTGCAATTAACTATTACCCCGAAGGTTCGGAACGGTATTATGTGGCAATGGGTATTTTTAGAAACAAAATTACTGGATCAGCTAACACGACTTTATCGTCATTTAACACTGTATTAAATTTCAAAGCAATAATTGCTAGGCTCGATCAAACTTACGCAGATAAAAGACCAATTCATGTCTTGGAAAACGAATTAAGTATTCTAAGGCAAGGGAATTTACCGATTTCAGAATACTACGATATGGTAGATGGGCACTTAACACTTATCATAAATAAGCAAATGATGAGCGTGCAAGGGAGAATGCACTACGCATTTTTATTTCGGGTCTTCGTCGCCCCCTTTGCGATATTTTGTTTTCTTCAGGTCCGAAAGACTTGCCTTCTGCATTAGCTGCTGCCCAGGAGCTCGAGACGAATCATAAGCGTTACGATTTTGCGCAAACATTTGCTATGGGCAACTTAGTAAGACCAGCAAAGCCCCGGTACACATTTTCCCAGCCCTATCGTAAGACTCTCCCACCGAATATAAATAATAGACCAACTGCGATGGACGTCGATTCTTCCGTTTACCGAAATCAACCAGCGCGTCAGAACAACCTGTCATTCCATAACCCAAACAACTACCAATCTCAGCCTAACGTTATGTTGCCACAGCAGCCACACATACAACCTCACCAAGTAGTATTTAAACGCTCTCGGGACCAGTCTGGCTCTTTTCAAAAATCACATCCCAAGGTTCAAAAAGTAAACTATATGCCAGAAGAAGTAAGTTCAGATTTTGACGAACCCGATATTTGCGATGACCATTACAGTCTTCATTCGCATATTGATAGTTGCCACCGCGACAACTCAAGTAAAACACGCGCCTCCATCGATCGTTTAGAAAGTGAAATTAATCATTTAAACTAGAATCGCTCCTACCATTCGTCATTACAAAAACAACGAGTGGTCGGGAGCTGAAATTACTAATCGATACAGGGGCTTCGAAAAATTTTATCAAAAATCTCCCATTCCTTAACGGAATTAAGGTAATGGGAAACCCATTTACATTAAAATCAATAAATGGGGTCAATCTTATAAAAAAAAATGTTTGATTAATATCTTTAATCATACCTCGACGTTTTATCTGCTTGCGAATATAACCACATTCGATGGTATAATCGGTTACGATTTCCTTAAAGAGATTAATGCGAAAATCGATATCGATGCTGGATACTTACGTCATCGCAGTGGGGAAACCAAACTTCAGCATCTCCGTTGCAATCAAATTAATTCAATCACAATAGAAGCAGATTCTGTCCCGGTCACTATTAAAGCAAAGTTTCATGAAATGATTGATAAGAATTCAAATGCATTTGCACACCCAGATAGAGCCCTACCATATAATACGAACGTAGAAGCAACAATTCGCGCCATCAAAAAAAAAAAAAGCTACCCCTATCTAATTTCAGCAGCGGAGTTTATCAACACAGAAATCGAATCTCTTTTGAAAGATGGCATAATTCGAAAGTCGTGTTCTCCTTATAACTCACCGGTCCATGTCGTGACTAAAAAGGGTCTGGACGAAAACGGAAGGCAAAAGCTGCGTATGGTCATAGACTTCAGAAAAATTAACGAAAAAACTATCCCCGATCGGTACCCCATTCCCGACATATCTGTCATTCTGGCAAATCTAAGCAAGTCATTATACTTTACCACTTTAGATCTAAAAGCGGGTTTTCACCAAATTAATTTGCGAAATAAAGATAGACCAAAAACGGCTTTTAATATCAACAATGGCAAATATGAGTTCTGCCGCTTGCCGTTCGGCTTAAGAAATGCGCCAAGTATTTTTCAGCGCTCTATCGATGACATTCTCCGCGACGAGATAGGAAAAACTTGTCACGTCTACATCGATGACATCATCATCTTTTCGCCCGACGAAGAATCGCATTTAAATCATATAAACCACATTTTAATGAAACTAGAGACAGCATGTATGCGAGTTTCACCAAAGAAATCCAAATTTTTTCAGACAGAGGTTGAGTTTTTGGGATTTTTGGTTTCTCGAAATGGTATTAGAACATGCCCTAAGAAAATTAATGATATTATTAACTATGAAATGCCAGCAACTCTACGCGCTCTACGGTCTTTTCTAGGCCTTGCAGGATACTATCGTAGATATGTTAGGGACTACGCTGCTATAGTTAGGCCATTAACTAAATATTTGCAAGGCGAAATATTGCAAGGCGTCGCAGCTAGTAAGTCAAAAAACGTTCGGATAATACTCGATTCGGATGCAAAGCACGCTTTCAAAAAAATTAAAACTATTCTGGCATCTGAAGACGTTCCTTTACTGTACCCAGATTTTAATAGGCCTTTTGAGTTGACTACTGATGCTTCATCGAATGCGTTAGGAGCTGTATTGTCTTAGAATAATAGGCCTATTACGATGATCTCGCGTACGCTTTCCAAAACTGAGCGAAACTACGCAAAAAATGAACGCGAATTGCTTGCTATAGTATGGGCGCTGAAGACCCTTCGGCATTATCTTTATGGTGTTAAGAATATTCACATTTTCACAGATCACCAGCCCATTCGCGCCTACATTTCATTATAAGCCAGGGAAGGAGAATAAGGTAGCTGATGCTCTGTCCAGACAGTTTATTAATAACTTAAGCGAATCAATAGAAACAGCGCATAGCGAAGAGTCTTCCACCAACTTCATAGAAACAATAAAGTATCCCGTAAACCAATTTAAGAACCAACTAATATTAACAAAGGGTCCGTCGTTAAACAAAAGTAAAACAATTGTATTCCAAAAATACGTTCGTCATAAAATGTGTTATGATAAGCCCGAGAATCTAATACAATGTCTAAAAAGTGTAATAAATCGAAATACCATCAACGCAATTCACTGTGATCTGACAATCCTAGGGGAAATACAAAACCGTCTAGTTTCTGCCTTTCCTGGTATAAAATTTCGACATACCGAAATATTCGTAATTGACTTAATCAACAAAACCGATCAACTTGAAACGCTCATTACATAGCATAACCGAGCACATCGCTGCCTACAAGAAAATTTCAAACAAATAATAAGCGATTATTTTTCCCGAATAAAAAAAAATTGTTAAAATCCATAATTTCGAATTGCAAAATTTTTTTTAGAAAATAAATATCAGCGTAAACCGTCCAACCTCGAAATCGGCAAAACCCCTATCCCTTCCATGCCTGGTGAGATTTCACGTCGACATTTTTTTTACTGATAAGCAGCACTTCTTAACATGTATCGACAAATTTTCCAAATACGCGGTTGTTAAACCTATCTCCTCACGATCCACGATAGACATTAAAGAAGCACTGCTTGAAATATTACCGATATTTAAAAACACTAAAACAATTATTTCAGATAACGAAAAAGCTTTTCATTTCATGACAATAAAAAGTTTCCTCAGAGATAGTTTTTCAATCGAACAATTTTTCATCCCGACGTTACACAGTGAAAGTAATGGGCAGGTTGAAAGATTCCATTCAACGTTAATGGAAATAGCCCGTTGCATCAAACAGCAACAGCAGTTGTGCGAGACTATAGAGTCTATATGTTGCTAATAATATGAGGTCTATAGTATAGACTAGTCTATAGTATAGACCTCATATTATTAGCAACACATAAGTACAACAACAGCATTCACTCCACAACCAATGCCAAGCCAATTGATGTTTTTCAAAACTGTTCAAACGAAGAACTGAAAGTAGCACGCGAAAAATTGCTTAAAGTGCAAGAGAAAACATTAAATAAACGAAACGAAAGTAAAACGATGAAAACATACGGATCAGGGGAGAGGGTGTTTTTGAAAAGGAACAAACGGCTTGGGAATAAATTTGATAAAATCTATGTTTGAAAAAGTAGTGGAAAGAGATTTAGGTACCACGGTTCTGACAGACGGGAAAAAAATTCATAAAAGTAATCTCAGATGATATTTTCCGTTCACGCACACGTTCGCAAAAAACAAAAAAAAAAAAAACCTTAACAAATAAATCCAAATCATAATCAACACATATCAATTTCAAATTTTTACATTAATATTTCCGAGAAGAGTTTGTAATTAAGGAAAACGTTGTGACATTTATCTAAATTATCAAGTAAAATGTTAAACCATATTACCAACTATTCATAGAGTAATAAGTAATTGAATTTGTAACACTGTAATTTTAAATATTATATTGCGATCAACCAAGGCAACTACCAACTATCAACTACCAATTCTTTACAATACCAATCACAATTTTTTAACAACATTATGAAGTGCGCCATGCAACATACGACACCATTTGAATACCCCTGCCTAAGCTTGATGGATTACCGCAACAGGGACGTTTCGGACTTGACAAGGAGGGTAGTTAAGATAGCAAGTGTAGCCCCATCTGCAATTTCCTTGACTGCAGTGAGCGGCTCGATATTTCACCGGATAATGAGAATCATCACCACACAGCGCATGCGCTCTCACAACAACAGGAAATAATTGTTGCCTCGCTCACTAATCCAATTCAACGCGCAATGCGTCAATCGGTATATTTGTAAAATGCTTGGTTGGTTGATCGTGAGATTGGAAGGAAAGATCAGAATCTCACAACAACAACGATGCCTTGATCCGATGGAGTATCAATACAACGCGCTATAACCGCAATGCGGCGCTTAAGAAGTAAGGAAATAATTGTTGCCTCGCTCACTAATCCAATTCAACCCGCAATGCGTCAATCGGTATATTCGTAAAATGCTTGGTTGGTTGATCGTGTGATTGGAAGGAAACAGCAGAATAAATTTGACTTGTGAACAATTAAGTCGAGGGCTCTCTACTATTAACTTATACAGTACCAAACTGCTTTGTTAGCGGTTTATCGGTTTTTACCGAAAAATAAACCGAATTTTTTCTTTTTTGATCGGGATTTTGGTCAGAATTGCAAATTTAATTTTGTGATTTTATACCATACATACATATATGCATATAGAAAGTAAATATTGAACGGAAACGATACACTCACATTGATTTCCGCCAGGGGCTTTTGGGGATAATAATTGTATGAGTATATGTTTGAATTGCAGTTAGAACAGTGACAGTCATGTTACCTAGGGACATGCCGGTAACGCGTGCCGGTTTAATTGTCACTTTTTCCTATCACGTTCTTAAGGGCGAATCAAAAAGCACCCAAAACTTTTGTATACATGTGATCTTGTATCACTTTCTCGCTCACATATTTTCTACTAATAATAATAAAACTATATCCTTCTTTCTGACACTTTCATTAAATTTGGGATAATTCAACAAAACTGCTTTCAGGAAAACGTGACGGTGCATTCTACAATAGCCTAGTGGGTAAACCACTCGCTTGTCATTCCTTCAACCTAAAGTTCGAAACTCAAAAATATAATTTTTTTTTTATAAAATATTTTTTTTTTGTATTAATTTTAATAACAAAATAATTTTATTTAGATTTACATTAATGCCCCTATTGCGGTTTTCAACCCAACTGCATTTCAGTCGAAGTTTAAAAATTCAGTATTGCCAATTTCAACTCAATCCGTCAAAAAAATTGCGGTTGAAGTATGATCGAACTTCAACTTTTTTTGGTATTGCGGTTTTCAAGTCTGTATGCACAAGTGGGATTGACTAGTTTATATGTAAATAATATTTATTTCTATTAAGCAGTTGAAGTTCACCATTCGTGCAGTGAAATACAAAAAAATATTAAAGAAAAATGGAGAACGGGTAAAATAACTATTTTAATTAATGTTGAATTAATTTTAATTAATATTTTTTATAAATTTTCAGAAAAAATAAAGTTGCAACAAAAAAGCAATTCGAAAAATTGGTGGAGTTAATGGAGAAGTTCCCAGAAGAAGGAAGAGGAAAGTCACAATTTGGAAACAATAAATTCAAATTGAGGTGCAGCGCCTCAAAATTGCTAAATTAAAATCTTCGCAAAGATTTTAATTTTTTTTTCTTATTTAAAACACAAAGTAATATATTTTTTATTTTATTTTTAATTATTCTGGAATGAAGTGATATTTTATATTTTTGTACCATAGTTTAAGTTTACATTAAAAAATGAAGTGATATTGTTATTTAATGAATTTATTTAAATAAAATTTAAATTAATACCTGAATAAATAGCACATTAAAAATAATAAATGAAATTTAGTATTTTAATTATTTATAGGGAAGTAATAATATTATTGCGAATTATTCGAGCCGTATCCTCTTCTTCCCTTTCTATGTCCAAAATACCATTGGTCATTGTAGTATTTGAAGTAGATGGTATTTCTTCCGGAGATTCCACTTGAAAGTGTTGGCAAATATTGTGCAATGCGCAACAAGCATTCACAATTTGCGTAGCCTTTTCGGGAGTGTAATGTAAACCTCGTACAGATCAAAGACATCGAAATCACCTCTTGAGTAAACCAATTGTCCGCTCTACAATATTCCGGACCTTTGAGTGTACTGCATTGTAGCGTGCTTGGGGTGAAGAAGCTTCCGCCAAGCGATAAGGCGTCATTAAAAATTTGTGCAGAGGATAGCCAGCATCGCCTAAGAAATTACATTACTCCAATTATTTAGCAATAAATATGTGTTCTGTATGTTGTTCTGTAAATGCACTTTCAAATCGCTAACATGGAAAACAAAAGTTTGATTTGCGCCTGCATGCCTAGCATCCACATATCGAATAGACATTTTATAATCACAAAGCTAAAAATTTTAAGAAATTATACCATTTTGTTTCTAATATAATTCAGATTTTATACATATGTACAATCATCGCGTTTAAACTGTAGTAGCCCTTTCTGTTAATATAAAGATGTTGCACTTCTTTTCTTGGTGAAATTATGCGAACATGAGTCCCGTCGATGCAACCAACTACTCCCGGGAAAGCACTTTTTGAATAAAATGAAACTTTTGAAGCGTTTTGCTTCTCCTCAGTCATTTGAATTTTAATCCATTGGGCACAAATACGTTGTTCAATTATATTTAGAACCTCTTTAATTACTAAACATATCGTAGATTGCGCCAACCCAATGTTAAAATCATTTCCATTGCATTTTTGATACCCATAGTCAGCAAGGAAACGCAGAGTTGCGCATAATTTTAATATAGGACGTATGGCCGTTCCTCGCACACGTTTGTGGAAGTGTTCCTTCATCTCATTCAGTAAAAAACAAAATGCTTCTTTATTTAATCGAAAATAACTTATGAATCTGCAACAAATATTATTAAAAAGCCACTCAGTTGTGAAAAAACTATGGCTTACTTTGCATTTGGAAGCTCCAATGGATTTGAGTGATCACGAAGGCATTTTCGTATACGTAGCTCATCAATTTTGCCCCCAATATTTTCGTCATTGTAACATAAATCAAAACTTATATCCATTTTTTATTTATTTTAATGTTTATTCACTATTTCGCGAGCGACAACTGAATTCAATTGTTTAAATATGTCGTCTAAAAAATTTTAGCTGTTTCACTATCTGTCAAATTTCCCTTTCTTAGGTTGGCAACGCCAATCATACTTCGACTGAACTTAGTTGAAGTTCGCAATACCGAAAAAGAGTTTTGTTGATCTGAAGTTGAATTGCCTTAACTTCAATTCGACCAAGTCGGGTTGAAAATCGCAATAGGGGCATATTTTAGTTTCATTCATCTTCACATTTTTTTTAATAATATAAAAATTATTTCAATAAATTATTATATAGATACAAAAATAATATATACATATACATACATATGTACATATGTATGTCTAAAAAAATATTACAATGTTATCATTTTTCAGATTTTCGCTTTCTATATTTTTTTGCTTAAATCTATGGTGGGTCATTTCGATGGACTTCCGCATTTGTTGCTCGAAATTTGCAAGTCCACAAGTGATGAAAGAATCTATTAAAAATGTAATGAAAAATAAATTTAAAATACATATTTTTAGGTAAATATGTATGTATAAAATTTACCATATAATATATTAGACAACAGAAACTTTGATAGCGGTTGCTTGCCTCCCCTACCGTCCCAGTTACACAAAGTCAGGACACCGTCGGGAGAATGCAATAATTACAGTGAAAAATACACTTAGGTTAAAAGCCTTTTTTTCCTGGCTCATATATGCACTAAATGTATTTTTTTCATATTGAATTATTATTTTCTCTACTCACCTTTTTTTCCAAATATTATAGACACAAATAGTTCACAAATTTAACGAAACGCAATTTGAATAGATTTAAATATTTATTTTAAATAATTTTGCATAAATATCCACAAGCACAAATCTGCACAATTCTCAATATCAACGCGTTTTTAACCGAATTTTTGGTTTCTTCGAATTCAATTTGTCACAACGAACAAGCAAACGTCAAATTCACGGTATCATGCTGTACACTTTCACATCCATCGTTCTCAATAAGCGGTGACAGCTAAAAAATTTGTTTGTCTTCTTTTGTTTTATTTTTGCTTAACATCTGTTGAGTGAAGAGCTTAAAATATAAAACAAACAAAAGACACAAAAGATTGACTTCTTACTCATTTCAAAGATTTGTGAGGGAGTGTTAGTGACAAGTAAAAATTGTGTAAAAGTATTGGAGTTTCTGTCACGCAAGTTTTGCTGGAGTGCTTGTGCTTGCGCCTGCGCTTGTGACTGTACCTGTTCCTTGTTTTCCTTTCCCCCAGTTCTTCTGCTGCCGGTGTTGTTGCGTTTTCCTCGTTCCTTTTATTTTCCAATTTGGTTTTTTTCCTTTTGTCTGTGGGTTATATGTCCCCACACTTCATAGCACTAATTATTATATTTGCGCGAGTTAATTTTAGCTGTACCGAAATGTGTACTCTTTATTTATACTCTTAAGACTAACTAATTACATGTTTCTTATTTCTATTTATACTAACTAGTATGTTTACTTATTACTAGTTGATAGTTTGTCTAAATACAGATTGTATTATTTGTTTAGGTTTGTTTACACACTATATATATTGTTTGCCTAGATATATTTGCTTTGTTTTAAGATAAGGTTGTTGTGGAATTAAACTCAATGTTGTTTTGATACTTGTTTGTTTAGGATTGTTTGTTGTAGTGATAGCGTATTTCAGTTGTTCCAACTCAAGGTTGTTTCTGCATTCTGTTTACTGAAAAAGGGTTGATTTGATGTTTGTTACTATTATAAGAAATACATTCCTTAACTCGCGATTTTGTCACTTCACTCTCTTCTGATGTAAACCTTGTTTTTTGGTTTTGGTCACTCCACTGGCACTGTATCCATATACATACTTATGTGTATACCGTATAAGAATTATTGTTGCACTTGCGTTCACCTCACTTTTATTTTTGTAACTTTTTTCGTTCACTTGTTATGTTACATATGTATATAAAATTTTATGTACATATATATACGTATATGTATATACATATATACATATATGCATATATACATATATATATATATATTTTCTTCAGATTTGTTACCACTGTTTTTCTTACTTTTCACCATCGCTTAAGCAAGATTTTTGCCACAATATTAATATTTCACTTTTTTTTTTTTTGGTTCTTACGGTTTTGTCACCAACGGTTCTTCCCACTTTTCACAATTTTCAACCTGTTTTTTTCTTTGTTAAATTATACTGTGTGTACATATGATTTGCTTGTTTCCGTATATGTACAAGTATATTATTTCACTTCACAACAATTTTTGTAATTGATGATATTTTGATATTTACCGCGTCGTCGCGTTACCGTGATTAATTTAAAAGATTTTTTTTTGTTATCACTAGTGCCGTCCGGTACGGCTTTGAAGGACCATAGTAAATTCGATACGCTTAAGAGATACAAGATTACCGACACTCACCTTTCTTGCGAAATTGCAGCGAACGTATACCGATTATAATATGGGATGCGTGTATGCGCGCGGATGAAGAACAAAAGAGACCTGGCGCCAACCGTCCGTCCCTTTTGTTAATTATGTGTGGTGTCATCACGCGTGTGGTGTGTTGATGAGATGAAAACTTTTTTCACCGAAGTGATGAACAACGACAAATTAAACAACTGAGTTGAAGGTTTAATCGATAATCAGCATTCCGTTTTATTTTGTGCTTTCTTAAATACTAATATTTTGCTTTCTTGCAATAACTTAAAAATAAATGCTTGCGTAAAAATTCTTAGGAAATGTGTCTTGTGCATTTTGCAAAGTAATACAGTAAATAAAGTTATTATACATTTTGTTAACTGTTGCATTTTCGTTAGCGGAAATGCACTTGAATGAACAATAAATACAAATTATTAAAATTCTTCGGAGTTGTTGACTGTTGCATTTTCGTTAGTGGAATTAGTGGTACATTTCATTAACTGTTGCATTTTCGTTAGCGAAAATGCACTTGGACAAACAATTCTTTGGAAAACTCAATTAATAAATGTTCGTATTAAAATTCTTTGAAAATAATATTCTTTATAACACCCCACCGTTAGTTTGAGGCTCCGACGAAATTATATTATCTTTGCCGGATTGTTTATAGTAGTTCCATTTTTTAATTGTACATTTGGAATATATGTTTTTGCATTCTTAAAGAGGTATATAAAAAAACGCGTTTATTTCACAATTTTCGAATTTGATTAAGTAATTTCCTGAAATGTTTAATTTAGCTTTGTTGCAGTTATGGGATATTGTGCTGTTAAAATGTTCAAGAATTAGTACTCCAGGAATTATTTCGCTTATCTCTTGTGTATTTAATGTTTGCATTTTGCAATTAGCTTCTTCAAAGTTTAGTATTTTGTTTAAACAATCATCGTTAATTTTTATAAGATTTCTTTTTAGATTATCTTTAATATATGTGCTATAAATATTTCTTTCTGAATCTATGAGAACATCAGAGAATTCGCGCCTACATTTCATTATAAGCCAGGGAAGGAGAATAAGGTAGCTGATGCTCTGTCCAGACAGTTTATTAATAACTTTAGCGAATCAATAGAAACAGCGTATAGCGAAGAGTCTTCCACCAACTTCATAGAAACAATAAAGCATCCCGTAAACCAATTTGAGAACCAACTAATATTAACAAAGGGTCCGTCGTTAAACAAAAGTACAACAATTGTATTCCAAAAATACGTTCGTCATAAAATGTGTTATGATAAGCCCGAAAATCTAATACAATGTCTAAAAAGTGTAATAAATCGAAATACCATCAACGCAATTCACTGTGATCTGACAATCCTAGGGGAAATACAAAACCGTCTAGTTTCTGCCTTTCCTGGTATAAAATTTCGACATACCGAAATATTCGTAATTGACTTAATCAACAAAACCGATCAACTTGAAACGCTCATTACAGAGCATAACCGAGCACATCGCTGCCTACAAGAAAATTTCAAACAAATAATAAGCGATTATTTTTCCCGAATAAAAAAAAAATTGTTAAAATCCATAATTTCGAATTGCAAAATTTTTTTAGAAAATAAATTTCAGCGTAAACCGTCCAACCTCGAAATCGGCAAAACCCCTATCCCATGCATGCCGGGTGAGATTTCACGTCGACATTTTTTTAGCTGATAAGCAGCACTTCTTAACATGTATCGACAAATTTTCCAAATACGCGGTTGTTAAACCTATCTCCTCACGATCCGCGATAGACATTAAAGAAGCACTGCTCGAAATATTACCGATATTTAAAAACACTAAAACAATTATTTCAGATAACGAAAAAGCTTTTCATTCCACGACAATAAAAAGTTTCCTCAGAGATAGTTTTTCAATCGAACAATTTTTCATCCCGACGTTACACAGTGAAAGTAATGGGCAGGTTGAAAGATTCCATTCAACGTTAATGGAAATAGCCCGTTGCATCAAACAGCAACAGCAGTTGTGCGAGACTATAGACCAGTGGTCGGCATGAGAGGATCTGTCACTGTGTTGGTGAGCACGAAAAAAAAGTAGCCCAGTGAGAAATTGGAATTAAATTTAAGCAAATTTTATAAATAATTATTAGTATAATGAAAATTAACAAAATGTCTTTTAAGGATATTATTCCCTATTATCTTTAAAAGACTTGGAACATAAAAGGCATTGCATGGCACCAAAGGCATTTAGAATCATAAAATATTTCTCGCAGGGCATATTTGGTTTTGCGCTATAGTCTTGCGTGATGTTAATTCGTTGCTGGCTCGACAACGACTGAACGATAGAGCGTAAGCGTACGTGTGAAGTTAGTTTGCACAATTGTGCTAAGAAATTGTGCTATGAACTGCCGCATTCACTCCACAACAGTGGTCGGCATTTCTTAGCACAATTGTGCAAACTAACTTCACACGTACGCTTGCAAACTAACTTCACACGTACGCCAGCAACGAAGTAACATCATGCAAGGCTATAGCGCAAAACCAAATATGCCCTGCGAGAAATATTTTATGATTCTAAATGCCTTTGGTGCCATGCAATGCCTCTTATGTTCCAAGTATTTTAAAGATAATAGAGAATATATCCTTAAAAGACATTTTGTTAATTTTCATTATACTCTTAATTATTTATAAAATTTGCTTAATTTTAGTTCCACTTTCTCACTGGGCTACTTCTTGTTCGTGCTCACCAATACAGTGTCAGATCCTCTCATGCCGACCACTGCTCCACAACCAATGCCAAGCCAATTGATGTTTTTCAAAACTGTTCAAACGAAGAACTGAAAGTAGCACGCGAAAAATTGCTTAAAATGCAAGAGACAAAACATTAAATAAACGAAACGAAAATAAAACGATGAAAACATACGGATCAGGGGAGAGGGTGTTTTTGAAAAGGAACAAACGGCTTGGGAATAAATTTGATAAAATCTATGTAGAAAAAGTAGTGGAAAGAGATTTAGGTACCACGGTTCTGACAGACGGGAAAAAAATTCATAAAAGTAATCTCAGATGATATTTTCCGTTCACGCACACGTTCGCAAAAAACAAAAACAAAAAAAAACCTTAACAAATAAATCCAAATCATAATCAACGCATATCAATTTCAAATTTTTACATTAATATTTCCGAGAAGAGTTTGTAATTAAGGAAAACGTTGTGACATTTATCTAAATTATCAAGTAAAATTTTAAACCATATTACCAACTATTCATAGAGTAATAAGTAATTGAATTTGTAACACTGTAATTTAAAATATTATATTGCGATCAACCAAGCCAACTACCAACTACCAATACTTTACAATACCAATCACATTTTTTTGACAACATTATGAAGTGCGCCATGCAACATACGACACCATTTGAATACCCCTGCCTAAGCTTGATGGATTACCGCAACAGGGACGTTTCGGACTTGACAAGGAGGGTAGTTAAGATAGCAAGTGTAGCCCCATCTGCAATTTCCTTGACTACAGTGAGCGGCTCGATATTTCACCGGATAATGAGAATTATCACCACACAGCGCATGCGCTCTCACAACAACAGGAAATAATTGTTGCCTCGCTCACTAATCCAATTCAACCCGCAATGCGTCAATCGGTATATTTGTAAAATGCTTGGTTGGTTGATCGTGAGATTGGAAGGAAAGATCACAATCTCACAACAACAACGATGCCTTGATCCGATGGAGTATCAATACATCGCGCTCTGACCGCAATGCGGCGCTTAAGAAGTAAGGAAATAATTGTTGCCTCGCTCACTAATCCAATTCAACCCGCAATGCGTCAATCGGTATATTCGTGAAATGCTTGGTTGGTTGATCGTGTGATTGGAAGGAAACAGCAGAATAAATTTGACTTGTGAACAATTAAGTCGAGGGCTCTCTACTATTAACTTATACAGTACCAAACTGCTTTGTTAGCGGTTTATCGGTTTTTACCGGAAAATAAACCGAATTTTTTCTTTTTTGATCGGGATTTTGGTCAGAATTGCAAATTTAATTTTGTGATTTTATACCATACATACATATATGCATATAGAAAGTAAATATTGAACGGAAACGATACACTCACATTGATTTCCGCCAGGGGCTTTTGGGGATAATAATTGTATGAGTATATGTTTGAATTGCAGTTAGAACAGTGACAGTCATGTTACCTAGGGACATGCCGGTAACGCGTGCCGGTTTAATTGTCACTTTTTCCTATCACGTTCTTAAGGGCGAATCAAAAAAGCACCCAAAACTTTTGTATACATGTGATCTTGTATCACTTTCTCGCTCACATATTTTCTACTAATAATAATAAAACTATATCCTTCTTTCTGACACTTTCATTAAATTTGGGATAATTCAACAAAACTGCTTTCAGGAAAACCATTGTAGTATTTGAAGTAGATGGTATTTCTTCCGGAGATTCCACTTGAAAGTGTTGGCAAATATTGTGCAATGCGCAACAAGCATTCACAATTTGCGTAGCCTTTTCGGGAGTGTAATGTAAACCTCGTACGGATAAAAGACATCGAAATCTACTCTTGAGTACACCAATTGTCCGCTCTGCAATATTCCGGACCTTTGAGTGTACTGTATTGTAGCGTGCTTGGGGTGAAGAAGCTTACGCCAAGCGATAAGGCGTCATTAAAAATTTGTGCAGAGGATAGCCAGCGTCGCCTAAGAAATTACATTACTCCACTTATTTAGCAATAAATACGATAAAGTCTTACCCAAGATCCAAGTGTTATTCTGTATGTTGTTCTGTAAATGCACTTTCAAATCGCTAACATTGAAAACAAAAGAGTCATGATTTGCGCCTGCATGCCTAGCATCCACATACCGAATAGACATTTTATAATCACAAAGCTAAAAATTTTAAGAAATTATACCATTTTGTTTCTAATATAATTCAGATTTTATACATACAATCATCACGTTTAAACTGTAGTAGCCCTTTCTGTTAAGATAAAGATGTTGCACTTCTTTTCTTGGTGAAATTATGCGAACATGAGTCCCGTCGATGCAACCAACTACTCCCGGGAAAGCACTTTTTGAATAAAATGAAACTTTTGAAGCGTTTTGCTCCTCCTCAGTCATTTGAATTTTAACCCATTGGGCACAAATACGTTGTTCAATTATATTTCGAACCTCTTTAATTACTAAAGATACCGTAGGTTGCGCCAACCCAATGTTAAAATCATTTCCACTGCATTTTTGATACCCACCGTCAGCAAGGAAACGCAGAGTTGCGCATAATTTTAATATAAGAGGTATGGCCGTTCCTCGCACACGTTTGTGGAAATGTTCCTTCATCTCATTCAGTAAAAAACAAAATGCTTCTTTATTTAATCAAAAATAACTTATGAATCTGCAACAAATATTATTAAAAATCCACTCAATTGTGAAAAACTATGGCTTACTTTGCATTTGGAAGCTCCAATGGATTTGAGTGATCACGAAGGCTTTTTCGTATACGTAGCACATCAATTTTGCCCGCAATATTTTCGTCATTGTAATATAAATCAAAACTTATATCCATTTTTTATTTATTTTAATGTTTATTCACTTTTTCGCGAGCGACAACTAAATTCAATTGTTTAAATATGTATGTCGTCTAAAAAATTTTAGCTGTTTCACTATCTGTCAAATTTCCCTTTCTTAGGTTGGCAACGCCATTCATACTTCGACCGAACTTAGTTGAAGTTCGCAATACCGAAAAAGAGTTTGGTTGATCTGAAGTTGAGTTGCCTTAACTTAAATTCGACCAAGTCGGGTTGAAAACCGCAATAGGGGCATAAAATAGAGGTAAAATGGTAACACCCGGAAGCAGAGATAAAGAGATGCCCAACTCCTCTCTCAGTGGAAGTGAGACAACAATTGCTAAACGTAAAAACCACCTAAACTTTGACAGTTGACTGGATTGGGGAGGTTTTGACGTTTAGCAATTGGAAACGAGCGACGGCCAGATTGAAATCTTACCAAAAAAATACGTAAACGGAGGAATTTGTTGCCGCTATTTAAGATCGCTAATAAAAATTTAAAACAATGAAAATCAAAGAAAATGCGAAATTTAAATATATTTCATGAAACGTTTTGTAATTTGATGCATAATAGAATTAATTTTCAATTACAAATGATTAACAACATTTGATAATTGAGAACTAACAGGCTTAATTCACCTTATTAAGTATTGAAAGATCAAAAGTCAGTTGTTTTAATATACCATAAAATCATAAAAAAGGATTTAAGTGGTTTCGTCATATATTAAAAGTCCAATATATAATAATTTGCAATCGTAATAAATGTTGGGTGTTTTAATTTAAAATGCCCAAAAATTCCTATTTTGTTCGATCTGGCCATAATGGAAAATGTTATAAAAAACGCTTATTTTGAGGCGCTCTCACACTGGAATAAGTTGGGCATCCCATTATCCCTGCCCAGGAGCGCCATTAAATCAGGAATAATGGGATGCCCAACTTATTCCAGTGTGAGAGCGCTTCAAAATAAGCGTTTTTTATAACATTTTCCATTATGGCCAGATCGAACAAAATAAGAATTTTTGGGCATTTAAATTAAAACGCACAACGTTTATTACGATTGCAAATTATTATATATTGGACTTTTAATATATGGCGAAAGGACTTAAATCCTTTTTTATGATTTTATGATATATTAAAACAACTGACTTTCGATCTTTCAATACTTAATAAGGTGAATTAAGCCTGTTAGTTGTCAATTAGTGAATGTTTTTAATCATTTGAAATAGAAAATGATCTCTATTATGCATCAAATTACAAAACGTTTCATGAAATATGTTTAAATTTCGCAGTTTCTTTGATTTTTATTGTTTTAAATTTTTAGTAACGATCTTGAACGGCGTCAACAAATTTCTCCGTTCACATATATTTTTGGTATAATTTCAATCTGGCCGTTCCAGTCATTCCAATTGCAAAACGTCAAAACCTACCCAATCCAGTCAACTGTCAAAGTTCGGTAGGTGAGCGGCTCTCACATTTCCAGTGACAGGAGAGTTGGGCATCCCATTATTCACGATATTGGTTCCAATGTTGCCGAGTGACTTTATCTGTATCTCCATAATCGTGACAGCCAGAATAAAGAGATTTTACTCCTCTCACTGGAAGTAGAGAACAATTATAAACGTCAAAACCTACTGAACTTTGACAGCTAATCCGGTGATAGGTTTGTTCTTTAGTGGAAAACGACGATGGCCAGATTTACTGCCAAAAAAATATGTAAAGCAGGAGGGATTAGTTGCGTCGTTCAAGACCACTTATAAAAATATGCATAATGAAAATTAAATAAATTTGTAGAAATCTAAAGATAATTTGATGGTACGTTTTGTAATTTGAAGCATATAGATATGCTCAATGGAAAATGATTGACGGCTATTTAATGATTGAGAGCTAACAAGCTTAAATCCTATTAATGGGTATTGAAAGGGCAAAAAGTCGGTTGTTATAATATTCTTTAAAAAGATGTAAATAGTTTCTCCATATATTAAATAACCACTATTTAAATGAATTTTTAGTCATACTTAAATGTTTAGATTGTTTGAATTTAAATGCCCAAAACTTGTAATTTTGTTCAATCTGGCCATAATGGAAAATGTTATAAAAAACGCTAATTTTGAGGCGCTCTCACACTGGAATAAGTTTAACAACCCTTTATTCCTGGTGACAGCATTTTCCAGCTAAAGATAAACCAGCTCGCACCATCAGCAGTGATCTCAACATTGGTAGATCCATCTTATTACTCTTTTTACTTTTGATTATGTTCATATTACTAAAAAGTCTCTCGACGTCAGCATTAGAGTGAGGTAATATTAAAATTGACATAGCAAAAGAAGCCAATTTTTTTAGTCTTCTTTGTCCTTGAGCATCCTTAAAGGCCAAAACTTCATACCAAAACTTTTTAGCATCTTTAGGTTCATTCCACTTTAAGGTATGAATTTGATACCTTTAGTCGTCTATTTGTGCAATCAAGTCTTCACTCTTATTGTGATTAAAATATTTGATTAGATCAGTAATAGGTGGTTTGTTAGGGTTTAGTGCACTATCAACACTAATTCTTTTGATCGTGATCATTATGCCGACACTATTAGGTAATCGAACTTTAACTTCATTAATTAAATTCACAATAAATGTTATACATCTTCCTTGTATACCCTCCCTGTTCTTTTAATTTTGTCATAGCAGTATTAAATCTATACCCTAAATTACATGTTGGATCAATGAAATCATTTATGTTTTGAGTAAAAATATTCATTCTTTGGGTAGGCAGTTTGATCTTATTAATAAGTAACTCAATTAAATTCACCAACTCGTCACTTAGTTTTGTTGGATCTGCATCCTTCGACTCAAATAATTTATTAATCCTATTTAGTTCAGCAAGTATTGGATAAAGAAAAGCAAGAAATGCAAAGTTAATGTCGTCGTTATACATCCCAAGCAAGAGTTCTGCCGTGTAACATCTTTCGTCTAATTCTTCTTCTTAATTGGCGTATACAACGCTTACGCGATAATAGCCGAGTTAACAACAGCGCGCCAGTCGTTTCTTCTTTTCGCTACGTGGCGCCAATTGGATATTCCAAGCGAAGCCAGGTCCTTCTCCACTTGGTCCTTCCAACGGAGTGGAGGTCTTCCTCTTCCTCTGCTTCCCCCGGCGGGTACTGCGTCGAATACTTTCAGAGCTGGAGTGTTTTCGTCCATACGGACAACATGACCTAGCCAGCGTAGCCGCTGTCTTTTAATTCGCTGAACTATGTCAATGTCGTCGTATATCTCGTACAGCTCATCGTTCCATCGAATGCGGTATTCGCCGTGGCTAGCGCGCAAAGGACCATAAATCATTCGCAAAACTTTTCTCTCGAAAACTCGCAACGTCGACTCATCCGTTGTTGACATCGTCCAAGACTCTGCACCATACAGCAGGACGGGAATTATGAGTGACTTATAGAGTTTGGTTTTTGTTTGTCGAGAGAGGACTTTGCTTCTCAATTGCCTACTCAGTCCGAAGTAACACCTGTTGCCAAGTCGTCTAATTTAGCAATTGAAAAATGAGTTTTTAGCTCCAGCCACTGGTTATATTATATATCCGTGAGGCATCTGATTCAATTGATAACCACCTAGTTTGAGAGGACTGCACGATCTTCAGTGGATCTTTTCCATCATTTATTGCTTTATACAAATCTTTATAATTAGCTTGTCTTGACGCAGATCGGGAGAACCAATTGTAAGTTTCACTAATTATATACTCTAGATTTCGTGGTAAAAACTGTTTGGCAGCACTAGAGACGGCTAATTGTAGTGAATGACATATACAACGGATTAAAATCAAATGAGGGACATTTCTTTTTAATTTCGCGTAAACAGCCTCATTTACACCAGTGATAACTGATGCATTGTCGGTTCCAATACCCATCATATTTATTAATTGTAATTCAAACCGCTGAAGAACGTCTTTAATTGCAGAAACAATACTATTAGCATCACATTCATTTAACGTTATGTTATGTAGATACGACCTTCTCGAAACGATTACTGTAATAGATTATTACAATTCCTAGGTTTTTCATAACAGCAATATCGATTGATTCATCAATTAGAAGACTGTATGGTTGACCTTTCAAATTGTCTTTTAGTAGATCAGAGAAATGTAGTGCCCAAACATTCATGATGATATTTGAACACTTTGTTCGATGTAACTTTATTTTATCCTCTTCATTGGTAAAAGAGTGCATGGCAGTAAACAATGAAAGCCGACCCTCTTTTGTTTTTGATACTTTAGTATCATTGGTTTGAATGGAAGTTTCGGATGAGCCATGATAATCTGTAAATGGTGTATATAATGTATTATGTATGTAAATAATTAAAACTATAACTTTATTAAAATTGTTATTTAAAGAAAAAGTGAGTAATAGCATTTTCTTGATGTTTTCCGGTCGTTGTATAGTATGACTTTTTAAATCTGCATGGTGATTCCGCAACCTTACACCGCATAACCTACACTTAGCTATGTACTTTATTGCCGTCATTATCTTCTACAACTTGTAACCAATCTTTTAAAATAGGGTCTTTGAGCCAGAAATCTCTAAATTTTTGAGAACACTGTCGTTTACTAAACATTGTTATATGAGTATATTAATGATGGAGTACATTACAAGTAAATTTTCACTTTGAAAGATTTAAAAACTGAAGATTTATTCTGTTACGAAGAAAGAAAGAGCGAACAAGATAAAAGAGAACTACTTATAGTTTTTTAAAGGTAAATTTTAATGCAAAAGCAAAAATCTATTTTTTTCTTCATTGGTATGTATTTTTCGTGCTCATATAATTAAGCCACCTTCAAAAATAAGCTGTCAGATAAAAAAATTCGATGTTTTGTTCAAAAAAACTTGCCTTATTTAGGCTAATATTTTGTTGGGAATCCCTTTTGCAAAATTACTTCCCTGCAGCGTTGGCTCATTGTACGGACCAGTGTGTTACATTGGTCCGGAGTAATTTTGCTCCATTCTTCTTTTAAAATTTGCGACAATGTAGCCTTATTTGACGGCTTTCTCGCCGCAACTGCTCTTTTAATAATCCCCCATAGATTCTCTATAGTGTTTAAATCCGAGCTTTGGGCAGGCCACTCAAGACACTTGATACGGTTCATCGCAAACCAGTCCTTAACGACCTTGGAGCAGTGCTTTGGGTCATTATCCTGCTGGAATATCCAAGCTAGTGGTAAATTATCGGCGTAATTTCCATTTAGGTGTTCGGCTAAAATGTCTCTGTACATACTGCCTGTCATTTTGCCCTCAACTTGTACAAGTGGTCCTACTCCGCTTGAAGTAAAACACCCCCACACCATGGCTGATGATCCACCATGTTTCACAGTTTTTTTTTTGGTATACCGTGGGTTAAGTTCTTGTAGTGGTGGTCGCCTGACAAAGGGTCTACCGTCATTCCCAAAGACATTGAATTTAGATTCATCACTCCATACCACTAGATCCCAGAATTTTGAGTCCTTTTGCAGGTGCTCTCTCGCAAACGCTAGCCTTCGTTTGATGTTCCTTTTTGTAACGATCGGTTTGATTGCAAAGATTTTGTAACACTGGCTTAATTATATGAGCACACGCGACTAGTTCAACTGCGAGTTTATTTTAATTTTTTCGCCAACCACGATACTTATTTCTCTGAATATGATCTTAAAAACTTCTCAACATATAACGGAACTTTTTTGCATACCGTTATACAAATGAAAAGCTAATACGGTGAATTTATTTTCAGAAACATAGTTTTGCTATGCAGTGGCTTAATTATG